>NC_051154.1:288548471-288738652 GCF_013339745.2 Dermacentor silvarum
ACCAGTCACGTCGCTGTCAGTGCCGGTTTCTGGCTTTGAGTGTACAGTGTTTTGGCTCGTACAGTGTTATCGCCATCATCAGGCAGTGGAGCACGGTGATTCACTCTTCAGCCGTACGCCCTTTATAGACTGGCTCAGCTCATGTATTTGATGGTGTGCTCCGAGTCTGTGCATGCATTTGTGCTGCCGGGTTCTTGAGATGCTTCGCTCGTTCCACGGCTGCGCTCGCGCGCTCACGTTCGGTTGCATGCACGTGATGGTATAATCACTTCTTCCTTCTCCTGAACGCACACCACTGTGCGCGAAGAACTGATATTTGGAAGTTTTCTATAGAATTACACCATTTCTTATCCCATGCCTTTCGTCGTTTAATTGTGACAGTTTTTGTTCATTTCCCTGCATCAGTATATTCATATCTCCAGTTGTTCTTGATGTAATAAAATAAAGATTTATTTATTTATTTATTGAGTGACGGAAAGCTTAGGGCAGCTGTATCTGCCACCACATCTTTGCCGGAAATCACTGAATTTTATAAAATGATTTTTCTTGTCGTCTGAGACGCTCTACATTTACCAGGGAATACGATATATATACTATTCGGCATCATCTGGACACTGACTGTGCCGTATCATCGCGTGCGCACGCGCCGGAACACGATACGCCCTGTACGTGACTCGCTTATATCGGTGTCGAACGTTCACTGCTGTTTCCTAAAGGCACCCGATGAGCGGCAAAGGGGCGTAATTTGACGCTTCGCCAGCCTAAGCCTTTTCTGCGTGACTTGATCCGCTCTCGCGCGCGTGCGGGCGCACACGCAGAGGTTCCTTTTTCCTGGAAAACGTATACACATTGCGCACGCAGGCGCATTTCAGCACGCAGTTGCCTATAGCTGCATATTTAGCTGCTCGTGCTTCTATAGTGATCCTATACTGCTCGTGATTTTATAGGAGGTATAGAATGAAGGTAGTACAAGTCTACGCCCCAGCCTCCAGTCACGATGATGAAGAAATAGAACAGTTTTTTGAAGATGTTGAATTAGCGATGAGGAATGCGCAAACTCAGTATACTGTTGTCATGGGCGACTTCAATGCAAAAGTGGGGAAAACAGGCTGGTGAACAAGGATTTGGCACCTACGACATCGCGGCCGATTTCGATGGGGGCGAAATGCGAAAACACCCGTGTACTTAGATTTGGGTGCAGGTTAAAAAACCCCAGGTGGTCCAAATTTCCGGAGTCCCCCACTACGGCGTGCCTCATAATCAGATCAGGGTTTTGGCACGTAAAACCCCATAATTAATTATTAACTACGGCATCGATTCTAGGAACGCTAGAGGAGACATGTTGGTAGAATTCGTGGAAAGGAATAGGATTCCGAATAATGAACCCCTTCAGGAAGCGTAGCAACATGAAGTGGACCTGGAAAAGCCCTAATGGAGAAACAAGGAATGAAATAGATTTCATACTCTCTGCCAATCCAGCATAGTGCAGGATGTAGAAGTGTTAGGTAGGGTAAAGTGCAGTGACCATAGGTTAGTCAGGTCTAGGATTTCTCTCAATTTGAAGAGGGAACGAATAAAATTAGTCAAGAAGAAACAGGCCAACCTAGACGAAGTAAGGGTAAAAGCAGACCAATTCAGGCTGGTGCTCGCAAACAAATATGCAGCTTTATAACAGGAAGATAAAGACAACATACAGGTAATGAATGAAACTGTAACTAGGCTGATCTCTGAAGCAGCAATTGAAGTGGGAGGTAAGGTACCAAGGCAACCAGTAGGTAAGCTCTCCCAAGTAACAAAAACCTAATAAAAAACGACAAAGCATGAAAGTGTCAACTCCAGAAGTCAGATAGAATTCGCTCAGCTGTCAAACTGATCAACAAGTAGAAAGTAAGGGATATTCGAAATTATAACGTGGGGAAGATTGAGGAAGCCATAAAATATGGACGCAGCATCAAATCAGTGAGAAGAAAACTTGCATGGGACAAGGCAAGATGTATGCACTGGAAGATAAGCAGGGTAATATCATCAGCAATTTGGATGACATAGTATAAACAGCGGAAGAATTTTATACTGACCTATACAGTACCCAGAGCAGCCAAGCTACTTTCGTTCGAAGTAGTGATGAACAGGATACAGAGGCTCCTCCTACAACTAGAGATTAATTTAGAAGGGCCTTGAAAGACATGACCAAGGGAAAAGCTGCTGAAAAAGATGTAACAGTCGATTTAATCAAGGATGGAGGAGATATCATACTTGAAAAGCTTGCGGCCCTTTACACGCAATGTCTCACGACTTCAAGTGTACCAGAGAGCTGGAAGAACGCCAACCTTATACTAATCTATAAGAAGGGAGACGTTAAAGAATTGAAGAATTATAGACCCATTAGCTTGCTTTCAGTATTATATGAAATATTCACCAAGATAAGTTCCAATAGAATCGGGGCAACACTTGACTTCAGTCAACCAAGAGAACAGGCTGGCATCACGAAGGGATATTCTAAAATCAATAAAATTCATGTCATCAATCAGGTAATCGAGAAATATGCGGTGTGCAGTCAACCTCTCTATATGGCTTTAATGGATTATGAAAAATTATTTGATTCAGTAGAGATACCAGCAGTCATAGATGCATTGCGTAATCAAGGAGTACTGAAGGCATACGTAAATATCTTGGCAAATATCTGCAACTATTTCACAGCTACCTTGGTTCCCCACAAGAAAAGTAGAAAGTTACCTAACAAAAAAGGGGTCAGGCAAGGAGACTAAATCTCTCCAATTCTATTCACTGCATGCTTAGAAGAAGTATTCACGCTCTTAGACTGGGAAGACTTAGGAGTGAGGATCAACGGCGAATATCTTAGCAACCTGCGGTTTGCAGATGACATTGTCCAATTCAGCAACAATGGGGATGAATTGCAACAAATGATCGAGGACTTGATCCGAGAAAGTGTAAGAGTGGGGTTGAAGATTAATATGTATAAGAGAAAGATAATGTTCAATAGCCTGCAAGGGAACAAGAATTCCGGATCGCCAGTCAGCCTCTAGAGTCTATAAAGGAGTACGTTATCTAGGTAAATTACTCGCAGGGGACCCTGATCAGGAGAAGGAAATTTACAGAAGAATAAAATTGGGTTGGAGTGCCTACGGCAGGCATTGCCAACTCCACACTGGGAGCTTACCACTGTCGTTGAAAATAAAGTGTACAATCATTGCATTCTACCAGTGCTAACATATGGGGCAGAATCTTGGAGGTTAACAAAGAAGCGCGAGAACAAGTTAAGGACCGCTCAAAGAGCGATGGAACGAACAATGTTAGGCCTTACGTCAAGAGACAGGAAAAGAGCGGTGTGGATCAGAGAGCAAACGGGGATAGCCGATATTCTAATTGACATTAAGAGAAAAAGTGGAGCTGGGCAGGCCATGCAATGCGTAGGATTGATAACCGGTGGGCCAATAGAGTTGCAGAATGGATACCAAGAGAAGGGAAGCGCAGTCGAGGACGACAGAAATTAGGCGGGGTAATGAAGTTAGGAATTTCCAGGCGCAAGTTGGAATCAGCTAGCGCAAGACAAGGGTAATGGAGATCGGAGGGAGATGCCTTCGTCCTACAGTGGACATAAATATAGGCTGATGATGATGATGATAGTGTGTTTGCCTGTGAATGTTCATCTTCGCGTACGTGTATCCGGATGTGAGCGTAGACATTGCGATTAGCGCCGTTCATCATACCTCATTTATATCAAATCAAATCAAAATCACTTTATTTCAGGGAATTTCCTGCGGAGACAGAGACTAAAGGCTGAAACAGCCTGACAAGGCCCCTGCCCCCGTTCAGTTCATACAGCATTTACTCGTACAATAACGTACACAATGAGGTGCACATTATATAAAAATTGCAGTTGCACTCAATGTACAGCCGAAGGAAAAAAAAGTGAATTATAGTACATCTAATAACAAGTATGAGATGCATACATATGCACACAGATCACGCAGATAGTTATATACATATACACAATGTCCACACAGGATTCATGTGTTAGATAGCTAGTAGGCCTTTTTATGGTGTTACAAATATCTAAAGAATGATTATGCACCAGTACACTGTGCGTACAAAAGAGAAAAAAGGAAAAAAAATCCTATGAATAAAGTAGAGACTAATGTAAAACAGTCTACAGTACACATGCTGTTGTGACAAGAAACATTTTATACATCCTTTTAAGTTTACCGGGGCTATCTGTCCAATTTATTATGTCTTTCTGTTTATTTAGAATCTGTGTAGCTTGATATGTTAACGATTGTTTCCCGTAATTTGTCCTAATCTTCGGAAGCCTCCTCCTATACTGCCTAAACCCGTACTGATGTTCAACTACCATATCAATGTTTTTGTATATGTTTGTGGCGTGTATATGCTGCACTAATTTATGAAGATAAACTTGATTGGCCATGAGCAGGTTATGTTTCACAAATAACTCGCTGGTACGTAAGTCACGAATATCTCCTGCATAATTTTCAAAAATACGTAGTACGCGCTTTTGTAGTACCATTAATCTATTATAGTTGCGCTGAGTGGTGGTACCCCATACTAGCGAACAATAGGCAATCTTAGAATATACTAAAGTGTAATAAAGAGTTTTTTTGAGCCGAAGAGGTATTAGTGTAGAAATCTTTCTAATGCATCCTATTGATCGAGCTATATCGACTGCCAAATGGTCCACATGACATGACCATGACAAAGACTCTTGAAACCAAACGCCTAGGAATTTTTGCTCAGTTGTTTGCTGAATACTCTCGGTTCCATACATAATATGCATGACATGTTGGTCGCGTTTATTTGGAGGAGAAAAAATGATGTACTTGGTTTTAGAGGCATTTAATCGTAGACAATTATCATTTAGCCATTCGGATAGGTTTTGTAAATAATGATTAGTCTTTTCTTGTAGTTCATGTTTCGTCCGTGAAGTAAAAATATGCTTGTATCGTCCGCAAACATTACTATATCAAGGGTGTTGTCAATCTGAGTTATGTCATTGATGTATAACAAAAACAGGGTAGGACCTAATACTGATCCTTGGGGTACTCCATTTGTTACATTTAACGATGTAGAGGAATAATTATTAACATCTGTAAATTGGAAGCGTTTGTCGAGATAGCTGGCTATTAATTTCAATGACATGGCACGTATTCCATAACATTGCAGTTTTAGCAGTAGTGTACTATGATTAACCGAATCAAACGCTTTTCGCAAATCTAGAAAGAGCCCTAATGTATAATCCTTATTTTCAATACCTTGAATGATTTTCTCCTTTGCACGAAGTAGCGCTAGTTCAGTTGACTTGTGTTTTTGAAATCCAAATTGCGAACTAGATATGATATTATATTTCTCTAAGAACTTGCTATGCGATCATTAATTGCCCATTCAAAGACTTTGATAAAACAGGTATACCGATATTGGCCGATAATTTGTAAGGGCGCTCTTATCTCCGGATTTGTGTATCGGAACAACCCTTGCTATTTCAGTTGGTCAGGGAAGATACCAGTGTCGAACATTAAGTTAATAATATGGGCGAGAACATTTTTTAGTAAGCTGGAAACATACTTTACTGGTTCAGCCCTAAATTCGTCATAACCAGCGGCGACATCATTTTTCATTCTATTAAGTAACTCTTCAGTCTCTTGCGGGGAGACGTCATACAAAACAAACGAATTTGGTAAAGAACTGATATGTCTGGTTGGTTGATGACTGCCTATAATTGAGCTATCGGCCTGCCCTGATTCTATAAAATACTCATTGAAGGTGTTAGCTAAACGCTGCCCTGTTATCGCATTTCCATTTATCTCAATCTCTTGTACGCTGGTTGTTGCATTTTTTCTGTTTGTCAATCAGTTTACTGTTTCCCATATCTTTTTCACATTAGTTTGATGACGAAGAAACAAATTTTCATAATAATTTTCTTTTGCTTTCTTTAGATCTGAAGTTAGTTTATTTCGAACCTTTTTGAACTCCTTAAATAGGTTTACATCGCGCGTAATAATGAAAGTATGATACATCTTGTTTTTTTCTCTTATTCTTCTGTATAGTGCAGGGTTAATCCACGGTTTTCTTATTGCTTCTTATTTTTGCGGCCACATTGTAAAGGAAACGCCTCATCATAACTTACTCTTAACTTGTTATAGAAGTTCTCGTAAGCATCATTAGGATCATTGCAGTCATACACGCTAGTCCAGTTTACTGCCTCGACCAAAGAAAAGAATTTTTTGAGTGATTTGTCATTTATCACTCGATACTTGCTTACTTCAAGATGTTGTCTGCGTGTGAAGTGATCAGTAACACAAAACACGGGCAGATGATCGCTTATGTAACTAACTATCACTCCACCATTAGTTCTGATACACTGATATTCGTAACACAGATGTCTATGGTTGTACCCGTTTAGGACCAATGCGTGTGGGAACCGAAACCAAATTCTCACACCCGTATGACATAATCAGACTCTTATAATTCATCGCGTACTGGTCATTACTGACCGTATTTATATTTATATCACCAATAATGAAAAAAGGTAACTTGTTGCCTGAAAAAACTGCAGCAATTGCTCAAGAAAGTCTAAGAAGTCACGTTTAGAACCAGCTGGTTGCCTATATATGGCAGCAAGCTGAAATTGAGATGTTTTTATAACTAAGCATTCAACATTTACGTTTGTAATTGTGTACTCCTCAATGATGCTGTAAGCATAACTGTGATTGATATATACCGCCACACCCCCGCCTCTTTTCCCTACGCGGTCCAAGCGTATGCAGGTATAATTGTTAATGACGGGTGTAACATCGGTAACAGTCAGCCAAGTTTCTGTAAAAACAATGACTTCAAATCTCAGCACGAGAGACTCCAAGAAAATTTGTAAGCTGTCAAGCTTGTTTTTTATACTTCTAATGTTGAAATGAATCAAAGAGAAGTTAGATTGCTTGGTCGTAAATGTGTTGTTAAATTTTTCTGATGTGTATACATCACAAGTGCTCATCTACGGTAAAGAGAAAGCAAGCTTATAATTAGCTGATGCAGTCTTTAGCTCATTTTTCAAGATCCTCGGAAGAAGAGATTCGCAGGACACGACTATCTTCGTCTTTCCTTGCTAGGACCTTGCCTCCTGCTGTCCACACGAATTTCCATTTGAGCTCTTTCTTCTTTGCCACTGTTGCTCCAAGCAACTGCTTGTTGTGGCGCGTCAAATGTTCATTCACGAAAATTGGACTGTTATCACCAACCAAGCCAACGTCTTTTGCGCCAATTCTCATTTTCTTAGCCTTTGCTAGTATCGAGTCTCTCTTGGCACGCCTCACAAAACGAACAACGATGTTCTTGGTTATTGAGTTCGCAGTTGGGACTCTATGACATATATCAATGTCCCTCTCGTCAACTGGCTCACTGACTAGTTCACAGATTTTTCGAACAGCTACTAAAGGGTCGCACTCGTCCGGAACACCTTTGATCTCAAGGTTGTTACTTCTTTGATACTGTTCCAACTCTTGTAATTTCAGAGTTAACTGTTTGTTTTCAGCTTTTAGTTTTTGATTCTCAGAGACCAAGCTTTTTAATTCATCTCTTAGTGCCTTTAGATCCTGAGTCACATCTTTGACATCATCACATGTGTCACTGCAGTGCTGAACAGACTTTTTCAGTTCCCTGAGTTCAGCACGCATTTCCCGCTTAAATTCGGAAAATAAGGCTGCTACATCACTTTCCCCCTCCTTCCCTTTCCCCGGCGACATTGTACAATAGCACAAGTATCAATCCAATCACTTTCATAAAAAAAAGACAACGACAACAGGCGTGTTCGGCAGCAGCGCAGAGTTGCAAAGACGATTTCAAAGAAAATCGACACTATTTCTCACCTGCAAAGGATGCAGATTTGTCGTTAGCGTGTGCACGATTCAATGCGCTGCCGCCGAACTGGACGCCTGGGCTGAAGGGGACCGTATTTAAGCCGTCGGCCGTCAGGAAGGTACAGCAACGCCCCCAGCTATCTTCGTCACGTGGTAGAGCCTTGACGG
The DNA here is from genome assembly GCF_013339745.2 of Dermacentor silvarum. Classification (NCBI taxonomy): domain Eukaryota; kingdom Metazoa; phylum Arthropoda; class Arachnida; order Ixodida; family Ixodidae; genus Dermacentor; species Dermacentor silvarum. Next base: position 288,556,520 of record NC_051154.1, read on the forward strand.
GCGCAGCAGATCTTGTCTGCAGCGCTGATTATCTCGGCCGCTTCTGGAGATGGCTGCAAAGGATGCAGATTTGTCGTTAGCGTGTGCACGATTCAATGCGCTGCCGCCGAACTGGACGCCTGGGCTGAAGGGGACCGTATTTAAGCCGTCAGCCGTCAGGAAGGTACAGCAACGCCCCCAGCTATCTTCGTCACGTGGTAGAGCCTTGACGGGCGCAGCAGATCTTGTCTGCAGCGCTGATTATCTCGGCCGCTTCTTGAGATGGCTGCAAAGGATGCAGGTTTGTCGTTAGCGTGTGCACGATTCAATGCGCTGCCGCCGAACTATATATATATATATATATATATATATATATATATATAGCGATTACGCGCCGCGCGGTGGCTTGTGGTGGCTATGGCGGTCTGCTGCTGTGGTCGAGGGCTTGATTCCCTGCCGCGATGGTTGCTATTTAGTGGCACGGCATCGAGTGACACTCTTGTTTCTTTCGCAGCAGTTCCGGTTCACCTCCTGAGACGACCGGGAGGAAATTCAGAAAAAAATAGAACAAATCGTCGGCCCTTCCCATACCGGAAAATGGGGGTAAGCGAAGCTTGTCCGGGGTGCACCTTGTGTTTGACGATACTTGACCGTGACCGAGGGAAGGTCTGGTGATCTGCTTGGCGTTGGCGGAGTGCCGCAGCTTCAGCGGTTCGCACCGTAGGATCGGCACGCCGACGACGCGCCCTTTCACGGACGATCTCCCGTCGGCACTCGTCGAGAGCTGCCTGTTGTTCGGGGGTACGCACAATGCGCGGCCGTGCCATCGGTTTTCCGAGACTGAACTTAACGGCAACGGAGTGGGCGCTGCGCGCGTGATACCATTTTCTGCCCCTTTGCCACCCCGGTGGAAGCCAAACGGCTCTGATTGGCTGGGCACGTGGCGTGAGCGCGTACGTACACGCAGTTTCATTTCATTTCATTTCATTTTCATTTCATTTATTATACCCTCAAGACCACAAGGTATTACAGAGGGGAGTGGGGTAAAAAAAAAAAAAGTTACAAGACAAGGGAAACAAAGAAGGCAGCAAGTGACGTAGTCATAGACATGAGATGCCAGAAGCGATGGTGTCGATTATGGATGTCCGGAATTGTGCGTGATCTTCAATAGCAATCAACGCGCCGGGAAGGTGGTTCCATTCTTCACACGTCCTGGGAAGAAAAGACTCTTGACAAGCTTTGGTGCGACACTGCAAAACTCCAACTTTGTGATGATGATCAATGCGAGGAGATATATACGTTGGGGATGAAATAAGATTATCGCGCAGATATGAATTATGGAAGTATATTTTATGAAACAGAGCTAGGCGAAAGCATTTGCGACGAGCAGAAAGCGGTGGAAGTTGCAAGATATTTTTCATAGAAGTTACGCTTGCCGTACGGTTATAATTGCTTAGGATGAAACGCGAGGCATTATTTTGAACACGTTCGAGAGACTGGGTTAGTGTCTCAGCATATGGGTCCCAAATTGATGAAGCATATTCCATTTTACTTCTAATTAGCGTCTTGTACAAAATTAGCTTTAATGATGAAGGAGCGGAAGAGAAGTTTCGACGGATATAACCTAACATGCGATTACTTTTATTGATAACGCTGTCGATATGTAAAGACCAGGAAAGAGTAGAGGTTAAATGGACACTTAGGTATCTGTAAGATGTAACCGCTTCCATGGCAGTATTGTTAAGGTAATAGGTCGGAAGGGGAGGTTCACGGCGGGTTCCACGCATGGTTTTGCACTTAGATGGGTTTAGTTTCATTAACCACAAGTCGCACCAGTTACAGACAGCGTTAATGTCGTTTTGCAGAGTGTTAGTATCAGCGGTGTCAGAAATTTCACGAAGAATAACGCAATCGTCGGCGAAGAGATAAATGTTAGAAGAAATTTCATTGGGTAAGTCGTTAATATAAATTAAAAAAGGAGAGGGCCTAACACTGATCCTTGGGGAACGCCAGATTCAACAGGGCTAAATGGGGAGAAGTGGTTATTAAATGCAACGAACTGTGATCGATTAAGAAGAAAATTCTCTAGCCATGCAAAGAGATTAGGATCAAGATTTAGTTTACTAAGCTTAAAAATGAGTAGTTTGTGACATACCTTGTCGAAAGCATTAGCAAAGTCGAAGAAAACACAGTCTGCGCATGAACCTTTATCAAGAATAAGATGAAGATCGTGAGTGACCGAAAGCAGTTGTGTTTCACAGGAAAAACTTTTGCGGAAACCATGCTGTGCGCGTGTGAAGAATGAGTTATCGTCTAGGTGCTTAACTAATTGAGACGACAAGATATGTTCGAGTACTTTACAAGGAATGCTAGTGAGGGAAATGGGGCGGTAGTTATGAGGTGAGCTTTTGTTGCCGGACTTGTGAAGTGGAACCACCCTCCCAATTTTCCAGTCTGCAGGGAGCTGATTGGTGTCCAAAGATTGCTGGAATATTTTTGAAAGTATTAAGGATGAGTAAACAGAAGTGATTTTCAAAAACTTTGCGGTAACCAGGTCTGGGCCAGGGCTGGACGACACCTTCAGATTTTTTATTACATTTTCTACCCCAAATGGCTCAATCATAATAAAGTCCATAGCCGGGTAATTGCAGCTATCTAGGGTGGGAAACACAGGATCAGGACATAGAACGAACTTACTGCAGAATACGGAGTTCAGGATTTGGGGACATTCAGCGTCGGGTATTGTTGACCCACTAGAATCAGCTAAGGTTATTGTATATTCTTCGGAAGGGTTTATGATGCGCCAAAACTTTTTCGGATCTTTTGTAAGTATTGTAGGCAAAGTGCATTCTTGAAATGTACTTTTAGCGAGTTTTTTAGCTGCTATGTAAGCTTCGTTCGCGTTCTTGTAAGCGTCCCACTTAGATGCCAAAGGACTTTTTTTTGCGAGGCGGTACAGGCGCTTTTTCCGATTGCAAAGCCGCTTTAGGTGGGAATTAAACCAAGGCGCCTTAGAATTCGATGCTATTATACGCGATGGAATAAACTTATCAGTTAATTCATGTACTTTGTTTCTGAATATGATCCAGTTATTGTCGACCGTGCGATCGTCGAAGTTACTTAAGAAGAGATCAAAGAAGTTAGATAGTTCCAAGTTTATATTATTAACATTTGCCTTGTTGTAGTCATATATTAACTTATTTTTCACAGCTGGCTTTAACAGAGGAGACGTAACGTTATATGAAAGAGCTAGATGGTCGCTTACACCAGGTATACATGAAACGTCCGTAATAAGGTCAGGATGAGAGCACAATATCAAGTCTAAGATATTGGCAGTTTCCTTTGAAATCCTTGTTGGTTCACATACTAGTTGAGTTAAAGAAAATAAAGAACAAAGATCAAGAAAATCATTACACTTTGAAGAGTATGGATGACAAGCAGGTGGATCGGCGTTCCAAATTATATTCGGAAAGTTAAAGTCCCCCATTAATATAACGGGCGCTTTTGGATGCAGTACAAAAAGTGTGCTTAGTGCGTCATGAAGTTCGGCAGTGAAGGAAGACGGGTAAGAGGGAGGGCGGTAACAAACAGCGAAAATAAATTTTCTATGGCCTATGTCAACGCTGGCGCACACTATTTCTAGGTCGCTGTGAAAGTTAACCTTATGACAAGGCAAAGATTTCGAAATGGCAAGCAGTACGCCACCGCCATGGCCAGCCATGCGATCACAACGGAAGATATGAAAGCGGGATATATCTAAAATTTCACAGTCGTACACTTGAGGGTGCAACCACGTTTCAGTTAAAGCGACAATACCGGCACCGCAGTTGTCAATGATAGAGTTAAGTGCATCGCGCTTGTTTATCACACTTCTTACGTTAGCAAGAAGCACAGGGACATGTGCTGCTGAAGAAACGCCACTACCCCTCGCGTGTTCCTACGTAGCAAAAGAACTGCCTGAACTGACGCAAAAGTTGGCACCGTGCCTAATGACTCACGCTTCGGCGCCGGCGAGCAGCCGCTGGAGCCGGAGTTTTAGCATTACATCGCCGGCGCAGGCTAGCCTATACAAACTTCGCTTGAAAAAATAGTATAGTACAAATTTCATAGGTTTCATTATAGAAATGATATCAGAGCATACGTTTAGTTACAAGTTGAGTTATTGAATTGTCTGGAATAATAAAAAATTAATTAGAAATCACTGATTAGCGCCCACAAATGCAGAGAACACCAACGCCGAGGTGCGAGTGTCACTAAGAGACACCTAAGTCAAAGATTAGGGTCGCTTACCGTTTTTAATGAGTGAGACATGCAATAACGCTTGTGTAAGCTCAAATTGATGTGCTCGTTAAAGAACCACAGGTGGTCCAGACATAGCCTTCTATACTACGGCGTCTGTCAGTGTTCCTCTGGGACGCATATCACCAATTCACATATCCCCTATAGCACGAAGTGAACATAGTTCCACCTAAGCATCACCGTTTATATGCGCAATTGTCAAGTCTCAGTCGCAACATTTTAGAAGCTCCAATAACAGGCAAGTACCCGCGGTCTGATGTCGTTATTTTGTTTTAAACCGAATGCCTTATATGCCCCGTGAAGCTGAAAATTCGGCCAGCTTCGGGTGCAAGAAAACCCACGTAACCAAGTGAGGACGTCACTCTCCCAGCGCTGGACCTGATGCGGCTCGCACTGCGAAATCCCACGGTGAACAGCCACAGCGTCGGACGGATGCACTGGCCCACACCCAAAAAAGTTACAGAGGCATTTAAGTCTCTCTACGTGCATTGAATGCGAAAGCATTCTGACTCTTCTGTGCGAGACTTTTCACTTGGTCGTGTTCCCGAATTGGGCAAAGTAAATTTTGGGAGAGGGCCAGGTCGGTTTTGAATGTGGGTCAACTGAATTTTAATTGTTGAAAGTCAATTTTGGAGGTGTGCCACACAAATTTTGGGGATTGGTCAAGTCATCAACGCTTTCACATTCAATGCCCGTATAAGGAGACTAAAGTGCCTCTGTAGTTTTTGTTTTCTTACGTGAGGAAGCAGAAATTAAAAATAAATTCTGGGGTCTTACGTGCCAGAACCACGATCTAATTCTCAGCCACGCCGTAGTGGGGGACTCCGGCTTATTTTTGATCGCCTGGGGTTAATGATAACGGGCACCTAAATCTAAGTACACGAGCACTTTTTTTCCGCTTCACCTTTACCTCAATGATGCAAACCGCGGCCGGGATCGAACCCGCGTCCTCAGCAGCCCAACGCCATAGCCACTAAGTTGCCGATGCGGGTAAGGCAGAAACGGAGGGCGTTGGAAGCCAGCACTGCAGATTAAGGAGATGCATACAAAAATGCTCAACAAGAAACATGTATGGCATACCCGATTAAATAAAGCAGGCTACGTGACTATTTGTCACCCCCCGTTTCAAAGGGGATGCCATTAAATCGTCATCATCTTCATCATCAGCAGCAGCAGCATGTCCGTTGCAATGGGATTCACCTAAACCACGCATTTTTTATTGTGCAGTTCGCGAAGCATACGACGAGGTAGACAGCTAAAGGTAAGCACATTTCTGTCTCGAAAGAATGTAGTATATGTGCGTTCTTGAGAGAAGCAGTCTATATATTTTCAGAGGCGCTAGTCGTCAGCAAATCTAAATACCTCGAACCAACTATTTTGGCATATCATATAGGCCTAGTGTTGATGTTTGCAGGTCGGGTCCCAATACTGCTGTTTCTCTTTGTTTTACCAAAAAAAAAAGCACGTACCTTTCAGAACATGTCCCAATAGCCACCGCGGTGGCTGAGTGACACAGCTGCTGAACACGAGGTGGCGGCTTCGATTCTATCGGTTTCGGAGGCCGCATTCCGACAGAGGCGGAATGCAAAAACACGCTCGTGTACCGCGCTTTAGGTCCACGTTGAAGAACCCCGAGTGGTTAACATCAATTCGGATGGGCCTCCACTTTTGCGTCACTCATAAGCCACACTGCTTAGTTTGGAGACGTTCAAGTGCCACAATTTAAACCACACCGATGAACCGACGCGGAAGCCATAGCTCGCGATCAAATGGGCAGTAAAACAAAATAAATCGCGCGCGCCATTGCTCTTGGTGCATGTAGCAGGCAACATGACGGAGCACGTTCGCGTGGTTTAACTGCATGCATTCGTGCGACGGGTTGTTTCGTTCTTACTGAAAGATTGGGCTGATACTGTAGCACTCGTTGCGTATCGGACGAAAACTTTATTATGAATTAGAACCTGTCTCTGCAAAGGCACAATAAAAGCTTCAATGAGAATTGGTTGGCAGCAAGTTGGCCTGCATTGCAAGGTCAATTCGCATGGTCGCGAAGCTTTGGACGAAGAGCGGTCCGGAAACAATTCTGAGCGACATCAACAATGCTGGTTATATGGTGGTTGCGATTGAAGGGCGAAAAGGTAAAGGCGGGGGGAGGCTCTATTAAGAAAAAAATGCTTCATTCAGGAGTACGTTTGCTTCTTCCTAAAAGACAGAGAAGCCCGACTGCGAGTCTCACAACTTAAGTCGGACCCTTACACGCTGGGCTCCGTCGGAACCCCGCAAGGCTCAGGCATCTCTCCATTACTATTTAACATAGTGATGAAGGGAGTCGCAGACAAACTACGAGATATCCCGAGCGTAAACTGCGCTCTATACGCAGATGACATCACTATCTGGAGCCCGGGAGGCTCCCTGGCAGACATAGAGCAGGCATTACAGTCTGCCCTAGATGCCACAGAAGAGTGCCCACTAGACACATGAATGAAACTACCCTCCAAGAAATCGGAACTCTTACTATTTCGCAAGTCGTGCCAAGGAGTTCGCCACCGAACCCCTCTAGACGAAACTTCCGATCGCACTACACACAAGAGACGGGCAGATTCCGCGAGTCAACCACATACGCATTCTTGGGCTCCTAATCGAAGCCTACGGATACCACGGACACACAATCAAACGCTTAACCGCCAAAACCGAAAACATGATCAGACTCATCCACAGAGTCTTAGGGCGCAGGAAGGGTCTCTGCGAAGATAACCTTCTGCGCGTATACCACGCGTTCCTTATGAGTCACATTAATTACGTCGCCTCTGTCCACAACTGGACGAAAGTAGAAAAGACGAAACTAAACACACTCATGCGCAAGAGCATCAAATAGGTCTTGGGCATTCCACAAAGAGCAAGTACAGGAAAGGTTGATCAGCTAGGCATGCACAACAACATCGACGAAGTGATCGAGGCTCAGACTATGGCGCAACTACTCCACCTATCCTCGTCCAAAGCCGGTGGACTAATCCTAAACGAAACTAATGTCTCCCCATCTCACTATCTCGAACACGCGGTTACTCTACCGAGCGAAATTAGAGATAACTACAAAGTCTCACCGTTTCCCAAAAACGTCCACCCACAAAACAACGTGGGTAAGCGCCGGGCCCACGCCCGTGCGATTCTCGACCATTCCGACACCGCATTTGTGGACGCGGCCCAGTGCGGCAACTCATCCACTTTCGCGATAGCAGTCGTGGACGGCAACGGAACGTTACGATCATCTGCATCGGTTACAACGACCACCAGCGCTAAAGCAGAACAGATAGCCGTAGCAATCGCCATGGCATATCCCACATTTACCCATGTCCTCACGGGCTCGCGTGCCGTATTCGGGCCTATGAAAGCGGCAACGTAAATATATCTAAAGAAGTAGCACGTATATCACTAGCGAGCTCAAAAGAGAGCAAACGATGCCTATCCAGGTTCTCCGCTCACATGGGGAAAGGCAATAATCCGCAAAAACCCAACCTTGATGAAACGGCCCACGACCGTGCGCGCGAACTTGCCCGCCGCGACGGTCCCACGGGTTCCGAGGGGCTGGACATTCAGTTTAATGACCCGCTACTCCCTTACCAAGAAATCACCTCACACTATCTAAAAGGCAGAATTAAATACACACTCCTGCACGCCAAACTCGAACGCGCGCAGGTGGCCGCGTTTCGAATGCTACAAACGGACTCGCATCCATCACGAGGCCTACCAAGTCACTACAACTCCGACATCCCGGCAAATTGCCGAGACTGCCCAGAACTTTAATGCTCACTCTTGCACATGCTATGGCAATGTACCGCGTTACCAAAGGGCCCTCTCTCCAGTGATCCCGAATGGGAAGAAGTCCTCAAAAGCCCGGACCTCAAACTCCAACTCAAGGCCGTCCAGAGGGCCCAAGAACTGGTGGAGCGTCACCACGTTCCCCTCCGGACTTGGGCGTGGCCTATACGGTTTCCGCAGGAGGAGCTCCCCGCGTGGGATCTCCAACGGCTTAAAAGTCCTCAGGACCTCGATAAAGTTCTTGACTGACTGGCTGATTCGAAAAAAAGACAGTTTTATTTTTATTCAAACAAAACGTAATTATTCATTAATTTTGAATGGATGTGATGGGCAAACAAAATCTCGATTGCCTTTTATTTTAGTAATAATAAAATATACATGTATATTATTTTTAGCGCCCTTGGAAGAAAAATAGGGTGTTCACGCCACTACGGAAAAATGACGAGAACAACACAATTGGATTTAAGTGCTGTTTCTGCGCATGCGTGAGGAGCAGTGGTTGAGAGAGAGAAATGTGAAGACTCTTGGTCCTTGAGATCTGACTTCGCCTATCTGACATCTCACGTACGTCCGTGAGACCAGCGCGCGGCCGCTACGTTCTGCGCATGCGCACTGCTTACACGTAGAAGCTCTACGTACGCAAAGCCTCTACGTGCGTGTAACTAAAACTGTCTAATAACTCCGCTTCTGCTGAACGCATTCAAGTACTTTTTGCGACGACGCATTTCTGAAAGGAGTCTATTTTAACTGTACATGCATTTCTCGACATCTATAAAATATGGTTCAGGGCCCCTTTAAATTACAAAATGCTTATATTTTCCCAGTAAGCCTTTAGCTGGACCGCGAATTTCTGTACATTACAGAAATAAGGTGCTTATTTTATTGCGATAACAATTATATGTACACTCCAGGCGGATTTCTGCTGGCGGCGTCGCGGTCGTGTTCGCCGTGAGGTTGCTTATAAAGTCCAAGGGTGACAAAATCGTCGCAGCGCACCGTATGCTGTTTGTGGGAGGGAAAGGATGAGAGGGTGACCCGGCGATTGCAGCTCAATCTCGCACGCGCGAGAAAGCGAAGCTGCCAGGAAACGCGCCGTCTTCCGTTGTGCGAAAGACCCTGGGGGGATGGGAGGGAGGGGGCGGTGTTGTTCTCCGACAGCAACTGCGCATTTCGCGACTGCGCGCTTGGGGAACCGTCGATCGCGGCTCAATCTCGCGCGCGCAGGAAGGGAGGCAGCGCAGGAGGGAGGGGGGGGGGGGGCGGCGTTTGACTCCGCCACCAACTGCGTAGTTTGCACGGCCGCGCGCGCTCGCGAGCGCCATATCTAGTAAAGCAATCTGCAGGCGGCTCATATCCTTATGCGTGCGGTGATCTCGCCGCTCATTTTGCGTTGAAGCGATGCACAGCACGAAGGTCACTTCGCTCACTAATGCTGCCGCGCCGTTTCGTGACGCCAACTTTTTGACAGCGAGTGTCCGCGGCCATCGAGTGTGACGTGTTCATGTTTGCCAATGCGCGCTCGCACTATTCTTGTTAATTTAGTTAGAAAGCGAATACTTCCAAGTTTATACGGCCGATAAATCTACTATCCATACTTCGAATAGCTTTCTACTCATCGATGGTTCGCCTTTTGGGCGAAACTGCGGCTGTTATTCTCTTTTATTCAGAATCAAAATATTTATACATGAAACAGATTGTTACTAATGAAGGCCCGAAATTTCAAGGAAGTATATTGCTCTCGGACGAAAAAGAAGTCACAGGCCTGCGCGGCACGCGCAGCACAGTCGCAGCGTAAGCTGGTGGAGCCGCTCAAGAGTAGCTCCAATTTGGGCACCAGGCACAACAGGGTCTTCGCGGCAGTTTGTTCGCCTCGTTTTGACGAGAACGATCTGAATTGTCCACTCGGCGTCGACGGAAATCTGCGGCTTGTAATGCTCTCTACACAGCAGTCCGCACAGTCGTCTGCGCCTGCGGACGCTGCGTTTGAAGGCATTTTACTTGATGGCGCCACCATACTGGCGGAGGCTCGAGACGTCTCCCCCTGCGTGCTAGGCTTATAGGGTATTGTCCGCGGCCCGTTCGCAAGTGCTTGCGTGGCTCAGTGGTAGAGTATGTGGCTCCCACGCAGCGGTGGTGGGTTCGATTCCGGCGGCAGTCGGGTACTTTTTTAGCGTTTCCGGCGATAGCGGTTACGCGGACGCCGCCGGCGGCGGCATCATCGCGACCCGAGACTGCAATTGGAATGAGCCCACAACAGCTTACGCTGTTAAAGCAAAATCCTAGTGACAACAGCGAGCAGGGTATTAATTAGGGCCTCAGAAAACGGAAGAAAACCGCCAAGATTAAAGAAAAAGCTGCTGAAATTTGTTTATATCGTTACCCGACAGCAAGGATCTATTAAAACATTCAGTAAGAGAAAAATGAGCATCATTTATGGCTCCAGAATACACTGCAGATATGAACACGCGTTAGCTAGGCAACGAAGATTGCGGTATTTTTTGCTTTTTTATTAATTGCAGGTGACTGGTCCATGTTTGATAGTTTATAGCGAAATGCTAAGTAGTCGAACGGTTTCCTTTCGGCTATCATGATCCTTCAATCCTTTAACAATTTAACGTAGTGGAGAAGCCAACATACTGTACTTGTAGCGAACATTTACAATTATACGAAATAAATACGCAGAAAATATATAAATAGATAACAGAATGTTTCATCTAAAAAAATGTTAACGAAATCGACGCGACCCAGTACAATGACGTACGCTACATATTTACGTATTGATTTTGTACCCCTTAATAAGGTTTATTGAGGCTCCCGGAATGAACACACTGCCTTCTAAAATAGTTTTGTTTCTGGTGGAGCACATAGAACTACAGAGAGAGAAAGAAATTAGAAATAACTTTATAGAGGAAAATAAGGTTAAGGGGGTCGGAGGGTGCACGAGTCCACAGTCCAGGACTCCAGTGGCCAGCGCCACGCACCGGGCCTGGTCGAGGAGGCTCAACTGAGTTTGCAGATCAGCCTGGGCGAGGATGGCTGCCCAAGGCTCCCTAAGAGAATTTTGTGCTAATTTGTGTAAACTTGAATTTTGGGGACATGATTTGCACTCCCATGAATTAGTTTTTCAGAATAATAGCCTAAATATAATGTTTCACTTCTTTTATTTCTGATTCTGGGATCACCATACTTTTTTATCTCTGACTGAGACGACTTTATGTAGTTTTCGTCGACAAACCTCAGTGCTGTATACCTAATGATTCACCAGGAGATTATGCGAAGGTTATCGGTTCTACAGGAGCGGCACTCTGGAGTTCTTGAGCAACAGCCAAATTTACGGTTATTGTATACAATAAACAATATAATAAATTGTGGGGTTTTACATTCGAAAACCATTATCTGATTAGGAGGCACGTCATAGTGGGGGACTCTGGATTAATTTTGACCACCTGTGGTTCTTTAACGCACACCCAATGCCCGATACACGAGGGTATTTGCGTTTCGCCTCCATTGAAATGCGGTCGGGATTTGACCTCGCTACCTCGTGCTTAGCAGCGCAACGCCGTAGCCACTATAGGCACCGGGCGCGGGATGAGTTTGGACCGGTGGCGCCTTCATGCGGCGGCGCCGCGAATGTAATGGCATGTGGCGGCCGGGTCGCGCGCAGCAGGCGCTGCCGTGAAACCAAGTCTGATCAAACAGGTTGCGTTTTTGGGTGCACCAACAGTTACTGAAACATGACTGAAGCTGGTTAGGCCATTCAATTTAATCGTTGTTCATCGCGTTTTTCAGGCGGAAAGTCTGTATATGTGCGGTCTGTAGGCAACGGCGCGTACAGTTCTACTCGAATCGCATGGTCGCCAGTGCTTTTTGCACTGACTGTAAGCGCTGGGGACACCAAACCGATGCATTGTGGTGTAGAGTGAAAGCGATAACCTTCGTAACGCATTATGACTGCATTTGGTCCCACGGCGCTCACCTGTGAGGCGAAAAGCAAAAAAAAAAAAAAAATAACGGCGGCAGCCGCACACTGCCAGCGCTTCAATCGCTGGGCACTGTACATTTCCGACGCTGATTTGCTATGGTCTAGTTGTTCTAACGTTAATAAAATAGCCGTTCATACACAAGAGCTTCGTACCCCGTTTGCCTGTCTTCGCCTCCGCAGTGTAACGGCTCCGGAGCTTGGGCACCGAAGGTGAACACTCAGATTTGTAGTCATTTTGCCGTCTTATCAGTGTATCAGTCTTCCTTTTAATGTACAGGGTCGTCTACTCTTAGTACGAACACGGCGCCGCGTGGCCACGTAGGGTGCCTCGATGCCAGCGCCGCCGTTCAGGGTGGTGCCAACCTTTGACCGCCCCCGCGCCGCCGCTTTCTCGCTGCGACGGCATATTGTGTCACAGCGAGCCGTTGCGATTGCTTGGTGCCGGTGCTGAGTTCGAGGCACAGTGCGCGCGGATGCTTCGCGGACGCTTCTACTTGCTAGACAGTGTTCAGCCGCATGACTGACAAGCTATCAAGTGCATTGTGTCGACATGACGGGCTGTTGTGTTCCCAAGTGCGCCGGATCGACGCGTAAAGGACTGCGTTGTTTTCGCTTCCCCCGGGACCCAGAGCGACGGAAGAGATGGGAAGCCCAAGTAAAGCGCGATCACTGGAAGGCAACGGATAGCTCCTACATTTGCGAGGTAAGTGTCAAGAAAGTTTAGACTATCGCGTCGTGTTTTTCATAAATAAGAAAGTATTCTCTGATCCTCGCTCACGTACCTACGTTCGCTCACGAACTAAGCACTGCACCGATGCTGAGTAGCCTATGGTTTGCGAGCGCGCGTCGCATAGGCTTTTGCCGTTTTGATCAGCGCAGTCTATGCGAGTAGTACCCTTATTTTAATAACTGACGAAAATGCTTCGCCGCGAAATAGCCTCACATTAGCTATAAATCGTCATGTAAACCACCTATTTTACTTTTTCACGGGAAGCACACATCGTTTGTCTCTTCTTTCTTTCTTTTTTTCTTCGGTTTCTTTTTTCGCTACTGGTTATTTGGGACTAAAGAACGCAGTGCTTCTTCTGGGGAGAGCGGCTGTTGTGTACGTGGCAAGCGAAGCATTGTGATTTTCTCTATTCTCAGCAGATATCTTGCGGATCTCAGGTTGTTACGTTATATAGCTGATTTTTTAGACGAATATATTTGTAGCGTGGTGCTCGTAAGCCGATGATCATTCGTGCTCATTCCCGATCGTAGTGGGTACTGTGACGGTCTTTAAATGCCTGTGCACGGTATGCTCAGGTGTAGTAGAGTTAAGGGGCATCATGGGACCAAAATGTTTCGGCGCTTTCTGGCATGGTGTCTGTTGTAGCCTGTGCATTTCTTGGAAACGTGTGAACCGAGGTAATACAGCATTACGTCTGCGAAAATTTATTGTTAAGTACTGTAATGGGTTCTTTGTATTTACAAGGCAACTTTTCATATCAATAATCCCTTTTGTATTTTACTTGTACTTAGAAACACTTTGAAGAGGACCAGTACGAGGGAAATCGACAGGATGGGCGCTGTCTGTTCAAGTCAAAAGCCAATTACATCATCATGGACTATATTTTCGAAGTGAAAAACATTGCTAATCTGTATTCGTCTGTCTTAGTTTCATTTACGGTTTTTGTACGCGATATCTATGCAGTGTTGTTTATTTTTTCAATGTAGTTATCAGTGTTCTAATGGTTATTTATAAAATGTTCTGTACTCGCCATTGATGTGTTTGGCTGATGTGACGTATTCGATGGTAGCTGATGTATTCAGGCTGGATATCTTGATTAATATTACCCGTGGTTGCGTTTTCTTGTTTGTATTCTTATTTTCGATTTATATTATGTGTAATAAGGTTGATGTACTCACTTGAAACCCCCTCCCTTGTAATGAATAAATTAAAAAAAAACTCTCCCTATCCCGAATTGTGTGTGTCGAGCCTACCTTGCGAATTTTTTCTTTATCTCGTCTTTCAACATAACCTTCAGGCGCCACACAGTACATATATTTTTTCATGTTTCATGATTGACTGTACTAGACATTACTAAGTAAATGTATTTTGTGCATCGTTTGGTTTCTTATGTGTACTACACAAGATTGACACAGACAAGTTACGTTACATTTTTCTCTACAGCACTAACTAAACCTTATTTTCACATCGCAGTTATTTTTACACCAGCTTAATCCTGTCAGCACACAGTTTTGTGGGCAAAAAAGCAAAAATTGCGCGTAGATATCGTTAAATAATTGCAACGAACGCGAAGATCACGCGCAACGCAAGGGAAACTAACCGCCGTGCGCGAGTGGCTGGCTACGGTAAAGGAGGCATGACGTGTAAACCAAAATACAACAGCGAAAAAGAAAAACTTCCACACACAGGGGGTCGCAAACCTTATATACCAAGCATCGAAGCGCAAAAAAAATAATAGTCCGTATTTTAAACATACACACGGCATATTAAATGTGATTGAATTAGGCAACTTGGGGATGTTCCCGGCGCCATACATTTACGTCTTCAACCTTCGACGAGTTAACGGCTATTGGTTATAAAGATATGCAGATGGGACACCGATAAAAAAATCCTCATCAAGGCAAAGCACTTGGAAGCGCCCCGCGAGTAACACTTTATGAACGCAAGCGCAGCTGAGTTTCAGCTCGTGTGACTCAATATGGCGGCGCCAGCGGGGTTGTCTCCACCGTGGACGGCGGCGCTGGGCATCGAGGCACCCTATGGCCACGCTCCGCGGAGCGCCAGCGGGCACGGCGCGGCCGCGCATCGAAGATAAGCGGCGCAGGCGCACAGGGGCTTGGAGGCGGGGCTTCGTGTCGTCTGCTAAGCGCGCGAGCGAGCCGTGTTTGTGCCGTCTGTTGTCTGATAAAGCACAGCGCGCTCGCGCGCTTTAGCAGACGATACGAAACCCCACCTCCAAGCTCCTGTGCGCCCGCGCCGCTTAGCTTCGATGCGCGGCCGCGCCGTGCGCGCTGGCGCTCCGCGGAGCGTGGCCATGCGGCGCCGTGTTCGTACTAAGAGTGGACGACCCTGTACATTTGCCTTCCTAGCAATTCCCAACTCTGGTTGCGTCCGGCACATGACTGTGCTGTGCATCGACGGCGAACGCCAACGCAGTGGCGTGTTCACACTCGCCGCCACTGACGGCTCCCGTCACGCTAGGCTATATGAAATGGGCCGTGACTGAACATTGGGCTAGTTTATAATCAATTAAGAATGGGGAAGCATTGCAAAGATAAAAGAACTACAACGGACAGAGAACGGGAATTTACTGATACATGTGCGATCGGTGAAACAGCTCAAGAAACAGAATAATGCCACGTACACACTAGCGGAAAAACGCGCGCGGCGCGCCGCCGGCGGCAAGACGCGCGCCGCGAAATCCGCCGCGAAACGAGTTTTTGTTGCCGCGGCAGGGATCGCTCCTGGACCGATTTTGTGCGGTTTGCCGCGTGCCGCGGATGAAGGAGACCAATGAGAGCGGCCCGCTTCCGTGACGTGCGCGCGGAAACTGGTGCCATGCGGACCCGCCCGACCGCTTGTTTCTCGTTTCGCACTATCATCTGCACGCGTGAGCTCCCGGATAGTTCGAGAAGGGGAGAGGAGTCTAGTCTGTCACGTGATTGCCGCAGCGGCGCGCCGCCGGTTGGTGTGGCTGCCATGCCGCTGCTGCGTTTTGCCGCCGGCGGCGCGCCGCGCGCGTTTTGCCGCTAGTGTGTACGTGCCATAAGGAAGACGTATGTCTCCTTGTTTTTCTGTCCATAATTTTTGTGTTCTTCGCCTTTAAATGATTAAATACGCGAGATTGTTAACGCGCACAATAAAATAACATCTGGAATATAACTTCTGGAGTTCCACGTCATAGCTTGCCGTGGTGAGCTCCGTTCGAGTGGTGCATTTGCATCACAATTTGCGCTCGTTTTCTGCTTTATATACTACCTGATGCCACAAATGTGATCTGCCTCGTACATGTTACGACCTTGCTCAAAAGCAGACACACAAAAATGCGTTTTCCGGTGCGTCAGCCCGTAAAACCCGCAGTGCCAAATCACTGGAAGCACCGAGCGCCTTCGTCCCGTTGTCTGCTTCACATGCCAGTGCTCTGACAGCTGCCGTTCGCGGCGCTGTTCGCCAGCATATCGCCGGCGCGCCGCTGGCGCCTCACTACGGCCGCCCGGTGCCTATAAGCTACCACGGAAGGGCTATTGTACATAGCATGCTAGCTACGGTAATCAGGCTTGTCACGCCAGGCGTATGAGACCAGACCCCGCACACTGAGTGAAGGAAATGAGATCAAAGCCATAAGGCGATCAAAATTGTTCTCAATGGTCCGTCGCACTTACATTCTCCTCTCCGGCACACTGGCTGACGTATTCGTGACACGGTTTGGATATGTCAATTCTGAGAAAAAAAAGTACAGCGCTGTAATTCTCTTCCGACATGAAGCGCAGTTCTTCCGTGCGTATCACACTCATGAGCAACACCTTAGTTGTGAAACGAATTTAGGCCTAAGACTCTACCACGCGAGCGTAAACTTGGACGTATAAAATTCACCTTACTCCGGTAAACCCCTGCACAATGCAGTGCTACAAGCTTTTTTATTTTCTTCTCAAAAGTATTTTGTTTTAATTATATCCCCACTGAAACGTTCCATATGCCAACCAATAATTCCGCATGTTTTCCGTATACGCTATCCGCATAGTTATTATGAAATTTATATGTATTTCACATAAACTCTGTAAGAATCCTACCGAGAACGATCGAATAAAATTATTGAAGGGAATACGGAACGTTTCAGTAAGGATGCCTGAAGGCAATTCTTTGAAATAAAATAAAAGCAAAATCATTCGCCCACTGGAGTTAAAATTTATTATGGCTGGGCTTTGTGCGGTGGGAGTCAGGTATATGCGCGGTGATCATGGAACCAGGTGATAGACCGGGGCACTTCGTTCGCTCTCATAACAGTATATCATCGAAAATCCTCAAGTCTGGTTCCGCGTAAAACAAAGTCAGAACAGAAGCAGTGCACTTCTAACATCTGCCGCTCTACGCACCAAGTGTGCGACATATTTACAGAGCTGAAGGCGCAGCAGAAACAGTCCTCTTTTTATTTCACGTTTTGTTTTGTCTCGCTATTAGAGTTCTGGGGACGTGTCACACAATTCAAGCAATCAACAAGCCCAGCTTTCTGCTTTAACTACCGTTCTACGAACGTGTGGTATAGGTCGACTCCACGCGCATGGGCGTTGTGGCAACCACTCCGTGGCCGGCATGCTGCGAAGTCGTCACCTAGATCGCCGTGTCGCCAGCTGCCACCCCCGGAGACCGCCGCAGCACATGGGCCAGAGCCGGCGTGGTCGAGCTCTCCTCCTCCGCATGCGCAACGGCTGCTGCCGGACCGCTGAAAAGGCCTACCGACTCATAAGTATACCGGCAGCCCGATCTGCGATAAGTGCACCGACAACGAGACGCTCGATCTCCTCCTACGATGCCCTGTGAATGACACCGAACGTAGAGCACTCATCATGTCATATAGTTGCCTCGGACTGCCGTGCGACAGCATGGAGGCTATCCTGTTCCCGTCCGCCCACTCCTCCGTCATCAAGCGCGCGCGACAGCGTGAAGGGCCCCGTGTCGCAGAAAATCCGCTGTCGGCGTAAGAGTTGGCCGTCTGGCGGAAATTGGCCGTCTGGCGGGCCCTTCGCGTGGCGCAAGGCGTTAGTGAACGAAAGCGTATGGTTGAAATTGAAAAGTTTTGGTAAGAATATAACTTTGGGTGGTGTCTATCGTCCTCCGAATGCTCCCCCTGAATATTAAGAAGCACTATGTGATTACTAGATGCAAAATACAAATTCAAACATCCTTATCACTGGCGATTTCAACTTACCCGGCATAAATGGTCCAGTCTTACTCATAACGTACGGCAAGGATTCTAAATTAAATTATGGGGTTTTACGTGCCAAAACCAGTTCTGATTATGAGGCACGCCGTAGTGGGGGACTCCGGAAATTTAGACCACCTGGGGTTCTTTAACGTGCACCTAAATCTAAGTACACGGGTGTTTTCGCATTTCGCCCCCATCGAAATGCGGCCGCCGTGGCCGGGATTCGATCCCGCGACCTCGTGCTCAGCAGCTCAACACCATAGCCACAGAGCAACCACGGCGGGTTACGGCAAGGATTCTATAAAAAATCTCACAGTTTCGCCCTAAGGGCGAAGCAATGAATGCGATAGCAACACAGCAATGTCATACGAAGTAAGGTGAGCGGCTTTGGTAGCAATATGAATTGTAGTAAACATGAGCTGATTAAGTAAGCAGGTGTGCTGCGGCGTAAGTAGACCGACATGAAGAGAGACTCGATGACCACGAGAAGACGCGTGTGAAACGGTGGTGTTGATGAGAAGCGCTTCCCGTGGCCAGCGCGCGTGCGAAGGGACACACCTGTAGCGCTGCACTGCCGATCCGGGCAGCATTACATGTGTAGCGTGCGTTGGAAAATGTGGCCCGACTATTACTAACTGAATGAACAAGCGTGGTGTGAGCGCGCACAAACAAACATTAATAGATCATACTGAATGACTGCAGACAACGACTGTCAAAACGCTGGCAGCAAGCGCATATATACGCCGCAGCAGCGGGCGAAGGTACGTGCGTTCTATCGCTTCAACAGAAACTGAGCGGCGAACGCATAGTGCATATAGGGCAGAGCCGTGTGGAGATAAGAGACGGTGCGGCGAGCGACGAGCGCGGTTGTTGGCAGAGAAAAAGTGCGCCCCCCCCCCCCCCCCCCGCTCCCTCCAGAGCTGGCTTCCCGCTTCCTTGCTTGCGCGTGGGAGAGATAAGAGACCGTGCGGTCGAGCGACGAGCGCGGTTGTTGGCACAGTAGAAGTGCCCCCCCCCCCCCCCCCCCGCTCCCTCCGGCGCTGGCTTCCCGCTTCGTTGCTTGCGCGTGGGAGATTGAGTGCGTCCGCTCTCCGTGATAGCGCGCGTCCCAGCACGTTTCCGCTCGGGCATACGGCGCGCGGTGAAGATTTTATCTATACGGAACCTCACGGCGACGGCGACGCCGACGGCAGAAATCCGGTTGAAGTGTCCATATAATTGCTATCGCAATAAAATGCTGAGCCACTACTACTAACTGCGTTTACCTCTTTTCTCAGTGGCCATGATGCTGGGCTACGGAGCACGAGGTCGCGGGATCAAATCCCGGCCACGGCGGCCGCATATCGATGGGGGCGAAGTGCGAAAACCCCCGTGTACTTAGTTTTAGGTGCACGTTAAAGAAACCCAGGTGGTCCAAATTTCTGGAGTCCCCCACTACGGCGTGCCTCATAATGAGATCGTGGTTTTGGCACGTAAAACCCCATAATTTAATTTAATTTAATTTACCTTTTCCTTAAACCAACTGGTTTCCGAAGCTACCAGGGTTTCCAGTTCTTCTGTTATTGACCTTGCGTCTGTAAGCAGCTCGCTCTCAAATTGTCAAAGATGTTAGTGTCAAAGATGGGATATCTGAGCATAAGTTACTCGGTTTAGCGTGTCCTATTTCTGGCTCGCGATCACCAGTTAAATCTTCTGACACTTTTATCGGAGACTGTACGCATGCGCATGATGATGCAGTGCTTAGCTATATGGAATTCTTGTTTCCTTATTTCTGTGAGATGAGATCCGTTAATGAGGTATGGTCACGTTTTAAAGACATGATATTTCACTGTGAACGGAGTTATGTGCCACTAAAAAAGAAACGTATCAAGAGGAAGTAGCCATGAATGAATCGTGGTCTGATTCATCTGAAACGCAAGATAAAACGCTGTCGTAAACATGGTGACAAGAAACAACTTCCAAGTCTAGTACACAATTTTCCGGAAAAAAAATGCACGCAGCAAGAACCCAATTTTTTTTCCTGCACTTTGTGCCCTTTCATGTTAGAACAACCCAAAAAATTCTGGCGCTGTTTGTCTTAAGATAAAAATGGTATCACAGAGATAAAAACATCGGGTGTAATCGTTGACGATTCCTGTATAATTTCTAATATTTTAATGCATTTTTCAGTTGGTTTTTACGCTGACGGCGTCGCACGCATCTTATGCGCTTCTTACACCGATGCCTGAAGTAAACTTAAGCAAAGATGGTATCCTTAACTTTTTGCGTCAACTTGATTTAAAGAAATCACCCGGTCCTGAGGAAATATCAAAGGTTTTCCTAACAGATATGCGATTTGGGTGGCAGAGTATTTGTATAACATATATACAACCTCGTTAGAATCTTGTGTGATACCCGATGACTGGCGCTCGGCGGGGATAGTCCCAATTCATAAGTCTGCATCTCCATTAGAATTGAACAACTACAGGCCAATTTCCCTAACATCCACAATTTGTAAGCTGCTAGAACATATTATATTTGAGGCGATTATGATGCATCTAGAAAATAAGCAACTCCTTCACGACAATCAGCATGGCTTTAGGTCTGGTCTATCCACTGCAACTCAGCTAGCAGAGATAACTGATGATTTCGTAAATTCACTAAATGTGCAGAGTCAAATTGACGAGTGTTTTTAGACTCTTCTAAAGCGTTTGATGTTGTTCCTCGTGATGATTTAGTAACTAAACTACATGCTATTGGTATTGAACACAACATTGTTCGCTGGATAGCGTGCTACTTAGCTTCAAGGAAACAATAGGTGTCTGTTAATGACTACATCTCTGACACACTAGATGTGCACTGAGGAGTACCCCAAGCGTCGGTGCTTGGTCCACTGTTGTTTTTGGTTTATATCAATGATATCTATTTATCAGTGCAACCAGTGGTGAAGATCAGACGTTTTGCGGACGATTGTGTTGTGTATTGTCGGAGTCATGAGCGGTGTGGACAAGAGAACAAACGGGGATAGCTAATATTCTAGTTGACATAAGGCGGAAGGCATGGAGCTGGGCAGGCCATGTAATGCGTAGGATGGATAACCGGTGGAGCATTAGTGTTACAGAATGGATACCAAGAGAAGGGAAGCGCAGTCAATGTCGGCAGAAAACCAGATGGGATGATGAAGTTAGGAAATTTGCAGGCGCAAGTTGAAATACGCTAGCGAAAGACAGGGGTAATTGGAGATCGCAGGGAGAGGCCTTCGTCCTGCAGTGGACATAAAATATAGGCTGATTATGATGATATAATGTGTAGGGTATACTAGCATAAATCAGCATTCTTATCAAGTCAGACTAAATGATTCGTTGCATTGAATCAGTGCATGGTGTGACAAATGGGGCTTGAGTCTCAATACTTCGAAAACGGCGAGCATTTAGTAACAAAAAAGCCTTTAGAATATGCTTACACCATTAAAAATGGTTATGTTAAAAACACTCGACAAGTGAAGTATTTGGGTGTCACACTCACGAGTAACTTATGTTGGTAACCCTATACAGATAATCTTTGTAGTAACGCACTGAAAAAGTTGGCATTTTTAAAACGGAAACCGCGTCATGCGCCAACCGCCGTAAAGTTAACCGCCTACAAAGCTCTCATCAGGCCAAAACTAGAATATGCGGACCTAATCTGGAGTCCGTATCAACAATTTTTAATTACAAAAATAGAAAAGGTGCAGAACTTAGCATTTAGGTTTATCTATTCTACCTATTGGCATCTCTCGAGCGTATCTGTCCTTTGCGATAGGGCAAAGATAAAAAGGATCGAACATCGTATAATGGTGTCCAGTATAAAATTTATCTATCAGCCATACCATGGTCACTTAAAAATACCACGTGAACCAAGCCGTCCATGCGCTTTGACTGCAGACACCACAGCAAAACAGTCTTGCAACCATTTAGTTACCTTAACATACATCAATATTCCCTGTTTCCTCTTGCTATTTCACTACAGAATAGATAACCACAGGAAGTATATTATGCGTATATTGTGCTACGCCGCAATGAAGCAACTTAATAAATTCTCACGTCTGTTTTATGTTTATATTAGGTGAAATGCTGAATGTATCTACTGTTGTGTGTGCATGGTACATCACTGCTTTGGTTTTAAGTTGTAAACTACAACTCTTCTTCCTGCTTAATATTTATTGTGGACCATTCTGTATTGCAAATGTTGATATCCCTGCATTTTTCTGTTTCTAGCCTTGTTTATTAGAATTGATGTAACGACTCCTGCTTGGGCCCGAATAGGGCCTGCAGTATTTATAAATAAATAAATAAATAAATAAATAAATAAATAAATAAATAAATAAATAAATAAATAAATATTGCACTGGGGAGCGGCCTTGGAGTCAGAGAAGATTGACCATACCTGAGACGGTTCTTCAATTAAGAACTCTAGAGCAGCACGGAGGGCGGCGAGTTCTGCATCCATCGATGATGTAAAATGCGACGTCTTGAATTTTATGGTGACGGACTTCTCGGGAACAACCACTGTTCCTACTGAGCTTGCAGAACAAATTGAACCATCCATGTAAATGTGAAGGCATCCGCTGCGTTTCTCATGCAGGAACAGTATTGTGACTTGTTGTAGAGCGAAATATGACGACTGCGTTTTCTTGGGGGATTCCAGGAATGGTTAGGAGTGTTTCGAAGTTATGTAGGCACCACAACAGTAATGGTGGTTTTGCTGCAGGGGTGTAGTTCGATGGAAGCACTGCACGATGCGAAGCAATAAATTTTGCTGAACGCAGGTTGTGGCCTTGAAGTAGGAAGTGAGGCGAGGTGGTGAGATGGAATCCGGGCGAAATGCCTGACGTGAATTCTTTAAGGGTCCCTGAAGCAGTTCGAACAAATTTTGCAGACGCGTAGTAAAACAGCTACAGTAAAACATTCGCACAACAATTTGTGTGCAGTGTCTCATCTTAAGAGATCTACGGACGATTAAAAGTTACCCTCCTCCCCAGCTATGCTTTTATTGCGATAGAAATTATATAGACACTTCAACCGGATTTCTGCCGTCGCCGTGAGGTTCCGTATAAAGTCCAACGGCGATAAAATCATCGTCGCGCGCCGTATGCGCGAGTGAAAGCACTCGGGGGACGCGCGCTACCACGGAGAGTGAACGCACGGCGGAAAGCAAAAGCGACCGTTGCACGAAAGGGCGAGGGGGTATGAAAGGGAGGGAGCTGGGGCGACGCTGTGCTGCGGCACGAAATGCGTATGTTGCAACCGGGCGCAAGGGGAACTGGCCACTCAATCCCCTACTCGACAGCAAGAAAGCGGGAAGGCAGCGCGGGAGGGAGGGGGGGCAGCTTCTACTCTGCCAACAACTGCGCTTGTACTTTGCCCGGCTGTGGCGGTCGCCCGCCCCATCTCTTATCTCCACACGCTATGACCTTTGTATGCGCTGTGCATTCGCCGCTCAGTTTCCGTTGAAACGATAGACCGCACGAACCTTCACCCGCTGCGGCGGCTGCACTTGCTGCCAGCTTTATGACAGTCGTTTTCTGCGGTCATTCAGTGTGATCTATTGGTGTTTTCTTGTGCGCGCTGACACCACGCTTGTTAATTAAGTTACTAAGTGAATGTTTCCAGGTTTATGCAGCCGATAGAACTACTATCCCTACTCCGAATAGGTCTCTACTAATTTGCTATCGCAATTGAAGCTTCGCCTTGCGGGCGAAACTGCGACATTTTTTTTCTCCACAACTCGTTCATCGAGTGATCAGAGTTAAGCTCCGCCTTCACTGGCTCTACGTCCTGATATGACGTCGTGTTATCTACTTCCGGTTTTCTTGGAGCCAGCGTGCGAAGCCTCGCCAACCTCTCCGGCTGCCTCTAGGCACTCGATCCCAAGCGAGAGCTTCGAAGTAGCGCGCGTTACGAGCATTCTGTCACAGTGCCGAGCGCGGCCGGTATTCCGGTAACCACAGTCGAGCTGAGCATTTTGACGGATGGGTGGAAGCGTAAACTAAAGGCCCTCCACACTACTATTGCTGTGATGATGAAGCTTCAGTCAGCGCAGACGGAAGTGAGGCGAGTGAGTGGCCTGATCGGTCTGCATGGTACAGCCACCTGGTGGGCCAGAGTTTAACCAGCCAAACAAATAGCTAATATTGCTGTAGCCAAGTATAAAACATTATGACCATCTAGAAAAACAACGTATTCACAATTACGCTCCTTCCAAAAATTTACACCAGCAGAAAAGTAGATTACGCTTGATTAATGGTATGTTAGTTCAGTGTTTGGTTGATCTTTGTGTCACCAGGTGGCTGCAACGTCCAGGTCGTTTAGATTAAGACCGTTCACGTTTGCGCCTCCGCTCATCCCGTAAAACGGCCTGCGCTGTTAGCTTGCGCTTGCTTTTACCCGAATACCGGACACGCGAATTACTACTGTGTTATATAGTAATCCTGCGACGTGAAGTGACGGCCGCAAACGCGTAGAGGCCGGTGCCGATCGGATACCCACAACCAGCGCTGCCGCCACTTCGATAGCATGTTTGCCTTGCAAAGGGACACGGTGTCGCAGCTTGACATGTCGCCGATCGCTATGTTTGCAGCCCAAAACGCGAGGGTGATCCATGGTTCTCGCGAAAGGCCAGATTGAGACCGACGCAGACCGCGCTGCTCGCGTCAACAGGGGGCATGTTGTAACACAAGCAGACGACACTTGCGGTGTGCCGGAAGTGCTTTCAAGAGTGTAGTGGCACACTGACCTTGCGCATTCTCTTTCTCTTACTTTTTTTATAGAAACAAATTAACAAACATTTACAATATTACGAACTACATTTGTTCACCATAATGTTGGAAAAATTACCGATGACACGCCGTAGGCAGCCAATCGGATAGCTGGCCCTACAGACGTGATATGGTAAAATCGCGTCAAATGGTCAGGGGCGGCTTAAAGTACATCCGAGTGGCGTGCTGCGATCGGTAGCAATGTGCCTTTTTTAAAACGTTGTAATCAATTAGACGCTTTACGCAGAGCACTTCCATGCGTCAATTAATGATCACAAGGACCTACCCTAACGACTCGGTACCTTTGTACAAAATCGTCAAAATAGTTTCAGGGTCCCTTTAAGGCATCGACGCGAATATATGTTGTGATTGGGTGATCACGCGTGATGATGACAGTCGCTGCTGAAGATCCATATCTCGGAAGGCCAAGGCAGAGTCTCAGTGCTTGAGGTTGAATCGACTGGAGGACGTGTACGTTTGCTCTTCTGGTGCTGCGCAGCATAGGTCGCGAATTATTATTACTCCCAGAATGCGATGGGTCTTCTCATAACTAGTAGCTTGTCCATTGATTTTAATGACGTAGGGGCCCATTGCCTTGCCCGTGAAGGCAACCAGCGAGCACTTCTCAGATGACAGCTCTAATCCCGTCCTTGAAGGTAGTTTGACGTCAGTGCAGCCACTCTCTGAAGCCTGGCACGTATGTGAAGATGCTTCACCCCTGATTCCCAGATGGAGATGTCGTCTGCGTATATCGACCGATGCACTGACCACGGTAGTACATCAACAAGGCCAATGAGCGCAAGGTTAAAGAGCGTGGGGGTCAGGTCTCCACGTTGAAAGACACCGCGACAAGTGCAATGGTGTGTTGTTGTACCATCCTCTGTCTGTAGGAAGAAGGTTCTGCCCTTCATATAATAGCTGCATATCCAATGCGGGTATACGCCACACGTGACTTTCTGCGTGACTACGCCGCCACCGAAATTTGTAACGCAATACAAGCTTCGCTTAAATAGCCTGTACAAAATTCTTGCAGAAGCCCAAGACCAGCGTAAACCATTCAAATACGCTTGGTGCCTGATACAGTAAATATCGCAATTAGGCGGGGTCCACCACTGCAGCCACCGATGCAGGCACACGTTGGCCGCTGGGAAGTGCAGGTTCCTGCGGACATCTTCGACAAGCATCATGGAGAGCGGGTAATCGAAGAAGAGCGACCACATGTAGCTGGTATGGTACAGGAAGCCGACCTGGCATCCAGTCCATATAAGCACGCGCAGGAATATGGATGCCGACATGGCAGCATATTGAGATTATGGTGGGAGGCGATCACAGAAGACGCTGCTTATTTCAACCCGAACGGCACTGATGTGCGCGGCATCTGGAGAAGGATCCCGCAGTAAAACTGTCCCTTTCTTTGCTTTGTTATCTTTTCTCTTTCCTCCTAAGCCAGAGCCAATTAGTGTAAAATACACGCGCTTGATCCCGAACGCACTCTTCTAATGAGAAGCACGAGTGCTTGAGAAGGCTGCATATGTTACCTCGTTAGCATAAACTAGTCACGCGGACAGCGACTGTTTTAGCTTTCCAAATGAGCAACAGCGGAAATCAATAGCGGTGCCTATGTCCGCGTAACGCATAAACGCGACGGTCGCGACGTAAAAGAGCTGCCCGAGATTTGGTAACAACTCACGCGGACCTGACCTGCTTTTTTGGCCAAAAATTTCTAGCCATTGTAGTGATTCGGTGTTTAATATTATAATAATTGAATACATATAGCCTGTCAAACGTGCGTGATTATATATATAAATATATATATATATATATATATATATATATGCGATGAGGCCAAATGTAGCGAATAGCCACCGGTTGAAGTGTATTGTCGAAGAGGAATCTTATTTGAAACGCCGCACTTTAGCTTCAGGGCTGACATGGAGACAGAATTACGGAGATCCAACTTAGCCTTTTCGTCAGTGAGAAAATTTCCATATTCACCAGTGTCCGGGAACCCATTGAAATGTTTTGCGGCGGTGCCCATTTCCCAAGGCACACTGATAAAGTTCGGCCCCTTCGGGAACAATCCAGTAATATAAGATCTTCGTCTGAGCACAGACGTTGGTATAGCGTCACAAAAGACCGTCCATGCACGTCTGGGGCGGTTATCGGGAGATGTAACGAACTGCTTCGCGAATAGCAGAGCCGCTACACAGCCGCTTATATAGAATAGCTTATAAAAATCATTAAGGTATAGAATAGCAAAGCAACAAAGGAAAAGTTTAGTTGAAGCTTGGTGCAAGCACTCTCTTCTCCTGTCTCCCTGCTCTAAACAGTGAAATCCACTGACGTTTGCGCTGCTTTTGAGGTAGCCCCTGTGACGTTAAACACTAATATGGTGGAGTGCCATTGTTGAAGGAATCATTGAAATAAAATAAATTATAGGGGTTTACGTGCGAAAACCACCATATGATTGAGGCACGCCGTAGTGGGAGACTCCTGATTAATTTGCACCCCCCGGGGTTCTTTACCGTGCGCCTAAATCTAGGTACGCGGGTGTTTGCTGCATTTTGCCCCCATCGAAATGCGACCGCCGTAGCCGGGATTCGATCCCGCGATCTTGCTCTCAGCAGCCTAACACCATAACCACTGAGCAACCACGGTGGGTCCGAAGGAATCGTCATCATAATCATAAAAATAATCATCATCAGCAGTGCCATAGAAGAAAGACACGACGCAGGCCTTGTTTTCTATTGTTTTCGTGCATATGTGTGTTCACATATCGCCGGGTTGTTGAAGCACGAGACATGCCCCACAACGCCCTAGTTATTACTATGCGCCCAACCTGATACTGCGCTTGTGCTTACATCGGAGTAAACCGGGGTAGTGCAGTGGAAAAGCAAACTTCATGGTCGAATGCACTCTCGTGTATGCGTGAATTACAAAAGTGTAGTACTAACGCTCGGTCACGTGTAATTCAAAACTGCAGTATAATCAGAATTATGTGCAATCAGATAGCTTTAAATGTAAACAACCATAGCAAATAATTCAGCTATAGTTTTTTAGCGGGTCAAGCATTAACATTACTGTTTCAGTTAAAAAGAGAAATGGAAGCACGGGGAGATGCGATTGTCTGCTTCACTTTGGAAAGCAGCCGTGTCAAATGCGAAATGCTTCCCTTTTGCAACAAGATCCTTTTCAAGGGCAGCTTGACAATTCACTCCGACAGCTACAAAATGTCATTCTATGCATTCCATTGTGGGCCGGCCACTTTCAATTATACGGCCAGAAGACACAATCGAATGAGTACAAAAATTTTCCTTGCGTTTCAGAATCTACATGTGCTAGGAATACGATAGGATATTCTTGTGCACAGCTAAAAATCGGAGTGCTCCGACATAGACACAACAGAAATCAACAATCTAATAGTCATTTAATTAAAACGATAGCACAGAAAGATAAATAACCGCGAGAAATTGACCAGCAGGAAGTGACGTTACATAAAAACGAGAACGTCCAGAAAAACGTGCACGTCTCGGTAGCGCACACTCCTCTGTGGTACATTGCTTTATGACACCACGTCGGCACCACTGATCCGCTGGTGTAGCCGCAGCTGACGAAGCCGGAGCCCTTGGCGATGGACGCGGTGCTGGTCACTGCGCTGCTGCGTGCGATTCATTCGCATCGAGCAGCCACCGCAGCCTCGCCGCCCGTGCAGGGCGTCGACAGCTCGGGCCACTGCAACAGTGAAACACAAGCACACCGTCAATCTGGGACTTGTATTTCCCTAAAAACCTTAAAATACGTGCTGAATCAAAATCTCATAGAAGCATGGCTACGAGTCAGGATGTACACAAGTTAATGGCAAACACAAATATTACGGACGAATTGATTGATTTTTAGCAGCGAAAGGAGACGCGCATGGTTACGGGCAATATTACAGTCTCCATAGTTCTGAATAATTAGTCAGAGCCTTGTCACACTAACTGCTTTTTGTTTTCTGGTCCTCCAAAATCTGTGACTCCGAAGCTGCAGTTTGACTACTTTTATGCTACGAGCTACAGCTGCCAGCCTTGCTAGCAAATACGGAGAAACTCGCGCCATTTTCTTTCTTTTTTTGCACCCCTTTTTTTGCTAAACGCCATCGAATAGTGCTGAAACGTTTACTCACCATACAGAACTTTCTTAGCGTTTACCACACGATAGCCAACGTCGACCACAGAGAGCGGAAGGCAGAAGTAGCGATCGACTGAAGCGTCAATTACGCCCCATCCTGCGAAACATTTGCTAATCCAGCCACGCATACTCCCTCTATTGTTTAACCTACTGCATGCCATGACTGTGGACACCACCATTTTCTGGTCGCCACAAACAGTGGTTATGATTAAGCGGCACAGGAGTTCATCTAGGCATGAGCTAGATAGTTGACTGGCGTGCGCCAGTGGCCTCATCCTCC
Organism: Dermacentor silvarum; assembly: GCF_013339745.2. Lineage (NCBI taxonomy): Eukaryota > Metazoa > Arthropoda > Arachnida > Ixodida > Ixodidae > Dermacentor > Dermacentor silvarum. The sequence continues at coordinate 288,585,754 of NC_051154.1, forward strand.
GCAGTGTAAACATTCCCCAAATTGACCTTAAGAAGAACGACTGTGGGGGTGCTGTCCTGAACACTCTCGAATGCCGCCATATTGTCGAATTCGCCCTCACCTCTGCTCTGGCTGGCTCACGGGCATATGCTGCAGTCGCCATGATTGGCTCAGAACGCCAACATGTAGGAATTTCACAAATACCAGAATAGCACTCAGATACCACTGAAGAAGTGCGCGCGTGTGTGTGGAGGGCGTACCGGCGGAGCGAGGGGTAGCCGCTTCGTCAGGATGCCACATTTTGTTTTATATGTACCTTTAGTTTTGTTCAGTGCTCAAAGTTTTGGAGGATGAACAGCAACGCACTGCAACGAATGCCTTTTACCGGTGAGTACATGGAACGGCGACGTGCAGTCACTCTCTAGCCGGTTTCTAAGCATGGAGTAATCCCAAGTGTACGTTTATAGTCTAAATTAGAAAACTGTTGCACATGCAGGTGAACCTGGAAATGAAACAACGTATTGGAGTACTTTCGTATTGTTCGCGCTTCAATTTTGAGCACTGTACTTATTTGTTTATTAAGCTTTAGCTCGCGTCAAGTGTCGCCTTCGCCTATTGGTGTAGGGCTGCTTTTGAACCCTGCTGAATTAAAACGAAATCGGAGTTTTCAAGAACACTGTCAATCCCGACACTTGAGAAAATTAATCAGGAATGAGCATTTATTCTCTCGTAGGTTATGTGGGGAATCCCCGCAATGTACTTTACTTTGAATTTAGAGATACCCATACTTCAGCAAAAAGGTCTATAGGAAGGCTCGCCCAACACTAGTGCACTTGCAGTTCACATGCCGTCGAGAAGTGTGCAGTGCTTCGGCTACAGGCTATTTCGAGTTTATTTGTTTTTAGCCTCGTGAAGAGCATGTTATGAAATGGCAAAATAAATTCAGCTCGTATGTTCGGTCTGTTGGCACTGGCAAAGAAAGAGCAGTTTTGATATTTTTTTTCTTCTTTTTACATGTACATGGGGGCTTCAAAAAAAAAATGCGCAAGGTTTTCGTAAGCCATTCCACATTTAGTTGCGAATAATGTGGAGTTAACGTATTTCGAACTATCTAAAGGACAATAACCCAGTCATCGAGGCGCAGCGCACATTTCTAAAATTTCGGGTGGCGCATCGTACTATCTGTGCCAATGAAATCATTTTAACGCCAGAGCCACTGTTTTCGCAGCCGGCGTTCGAAGAAACAACCAGCTCACCTTTCTGGGTTGCGTGCCCTTGTAGTGGTGCAGCCATTCGTTCCAGGGCCCGAAGTACGGTGGGACCTTGGAGATGCCAGGACGGAGGACCCACGCAAGTCTTGCACCGCTTCTGTCTACAGTAACGCGTCGCGGAATGCCAGGCGCTGCCGCTGCTGCTGATCCGAAAGAGCGGCCCGACATGACGTCATGCTGACACTTGCGGTGCAAGGTGCGGCGAGACCTGCAGAAGCGCTGGTGAGGTCGAAACGGGGGAGCAAGCCGTTTGCTAGATGGCGGGTTGCGAGCGCTGTCAGCTCCAAGGCGGTCGGGAAAGGGTTCAGGGTGCTGGACGAAGTCGAGTCGCCGATGACGCCTTCGGTGACGCCGACTACTCATTCCGGAAAGCGTGAAGGAGATCAGTGTGGTCGAAGGAGACATAATCTGCGATGCACGGTGGCGTCTCGTGCAGCATCGAACAGGCAGCTGCGCTTCTTCTTTGCCTTTTACTCACGCGTAATCTTCTCGCGCCCACGAGAGGCACCTTGCTTGGTAGCTTGCTCCCAATTTCATGCCGCTTACCCACTACAAAGGATCGGCCGAGAAGACGGTGGTTATAGGGAAGAAGGAGAGTAAAAACGTAAAAAAAGTATGTCACTGTAAGGTAGGAATGTTCGACAATTATGAAACATACTTACTTCTGCAGAATATAATTTATTATAATTTCATATATACAACAGATGTGGTGGCATTAGAATAACTTAGAATACATAATCAGCGATTTGATGAAATATTCAATTCTGGATTCAGCAGAATTAACAGAGTTGTGTCACAGAGATAATCGCAAATGCAGATAATCTATCTCGATATTTTTATCTATACTTTCTTTATAAGCCCGTCTCGTGCCAGGAACGAGAAAGTTGCATTGTTCATTATATTCTCGTAATATCGCGCTGCGAAGAAAGAAAACAATTAGTGCACGGTTGGACGAAATATGGCCTTATTGTGGGTCCAGTAATATCTACAGTTCAAACGAAAAAAAAATCAGTTGTGGTCTTACGAATATCTGATCGGCGATTTGTCTGATGAGGGCAGGAGCATTGCGCTGGTTACGTTTAAGATAACCGAGCGTACGTGAGGCTTTCGCAGTTATTTTTTCGATGTGCGCAGACAATGACAGGTTAGGCGCAAGGAGAATGCCGAGGTACTTGTATGAGATGGTGCGTGTGACGGGGGTTCTTATCCAGTGAGTAATCCAAAGCGGGAATTGTCTTTTTGCGGGTGAATGCTATTAGTTTGCATTTATGAGTGTTTAGGGTCATTTGCCAAGAACACCACTTAGTAATACGGTCAAGATCTCGTTGAAGACCGACGTGATCAGAGAGGGTGTGTGAGAGTATTACGATTCTGGTTTATAGAGCACTCGACCACCAAAAGAACACCAAATAATAAAAAAAACTATTTGTGAAGTTTTGCGTGCCCAAACCACGATCTGATTATGACGCACGCCGTAATGGGGGACTCCGCAACTCGGACCACCTGGAGTTACTTAACGTGCACCTAAATCTAAGTACACGGGTGTTTTTCGCATTTCGCCCCCATCGAGATGTGGCCGCCGTGGCCGGGATTCGATCCCGCGACCTCGTGCTCAGCAGCCCAACACCATAGCCACTTAGCAACCACGGGCGTGTCAAAGGAACACCAGTTCGCCAAGTTATTGTGATATCACACTGCCGACGGAGCGCTGAAGGTCACGAAAACAAGATGAGCGTTCCGTACTCACAGGCAGGCTATGCGGAAGCGGCTCAGACACGTCTGGTAGGCGCCCAGGTTCTCAGCTTTTCTCGTACGTATGTCTTTTGTACGAGAAGGTTTAAATAGCGTGAACAGCAAATGTTATATTAACATGCGTAAACACCGCACAAACACCATACCGAGCAGAGGCAAGAGAACAAATGCGGTGCGTCCGATCGCCCGCAGCCGCGCAAAGTACAAGTACGCAGTTGCTGGCAGAGTAGAAGCCACACCACCTCCCCCCGCACAGCCTTCCCGCTTTCCTCCTTTCGCGTGCGAGATTGAGTCGCCAGTTCCCTTTGCGCCCGGTCGCAAGATAAGCAGTTGGTGCCGCAGCAAGGCGTCGCCCGCCCTCCCTTCCATCCCATCCCCCCACGGCCTTTCGCGTGACGGAAGATGTCACGCTTGCCCCCCGCGGTGGGTTCACTCTCCATGAAAGCCTGCGTCCTTCGCGTGCTTTCACTCGCACATACAGCATACGGCGCACGGCGACGATATTATCGCCTTTGGACTTTATATGGAACCTGACGGTGACGGCGACGCCGACGCCGGCGGCAGAACTTAAAGAAAAGCACTGAAACCAATCAATATTTTTGGCTTGGTTTGTTGGCTTACAGAACAACTTCCCCACCCCCCCCGGAAGGTGCGACGTCCCCCGGCGGAGATACTTCATTCCAGAAAGCTACGAACAACGCTGCCAGAAATTCAGGACGGCTCTGGCCTACCTGTTGTCAAGCGTCGTCAGACAGCAAGTAACCGGCCACCGCTGCCACCTCTGAGCCAAGGTGACATTGTTCGTGTGAAGAACTCTGTCCGGGATGAAAAAGCAAAGGTCATGCTGAGGTGTGCTCAACCCAGATCCTACAACGTGGTCACTGAAGATGGGAGACTTCGGCGTCGCAACCGAAGGCATTTGCTGCCTACGAAAGAAACATTTAGGCGTTTACTTGATGACGACAGCGAGGACACTTCCGGGAACGGCGCATCGCAATCGCAGCGGCAACAGCAGCAGCGACCGTTGACGCTTGATAGGCGTGCAGTGTCAAGCACCCCTGGGAATAGCACCTCGCAGCCGCAACAGCGACCAATGACGTGTGATGGTGGTGCGGTGCTAAACGCTCCGGTGTGTAGGCGATCGCAGAGATAACGTGTACCCCCGCGAAGTTTGGCATATGGCAGGAACTTTGAGCAAATGTCCTAAGTTGTTTGTGTGTGTGTGTGTACATTGACCGGATGTTACGCTTAACCCCTCCTTTTGTTTACGCTTTGTTTATGTTTCATTCTCTCATGTTGCAGGAAAGATGTATCCGATGCGCGATGGGCAGCCTGCGCCGTGCTGGCTCAGAACTGTAGCTGATACGCATTGCTGACTGATACACCCTTGCTCTCTGTTGGTGCTTACAGTATAAATACCTTTTGCTCAATGAAGCTGGGCTTCTTATCCCCTTGGAACTCGGCGTACCATGACTACGGTACAAGGGCGTCGGCGACGACGCCGACGACGACGCCGGCGCTTGGAGTGAGTGAATGAAATAACTTTATTTCACTCACTCACTCACTCCTCCTTATATGTCCTTATATGGACACTCGCTAGGAGTGTCCATATAATTGCTATCGCAAAACAACGTTCCTCTATACCCCGGCACCGCGTCAGCAAATAACACCACGGACAGAGCTAAAACTTGGTGCCTGGGAAAAGAAAAATTAACAGCTCTGGGCATTTTTCTAAATTTCTACTTAGCCAACAAGAGTCAGCACACTACGGTATCCGACATTGAAAAGAGATTAGCACACTGCGACGACTCCAAAGAGCTGGACATATAATAGTAATTTCCCTGCTGCTTCACGGCAGCTGTATCCGAGAACTTAAATAGTTAATTGCTTTAAACCATGAGATATCACAAGGCAGTATATTGACTAAAGTAGTCTGCAACTCATACGATTCTAGGCGTGAGTACCACTGGCACGACTGATATACCACATCAGAAAACTTATACAAAGTCAAAAGCTGTAGTAAAAACAGGAAAATAAAATGTAAGCTTAGTTGTTAAGAATTTTCACGAAAGTTTAGCTTTAGATAACATTTTATTGGGACGAATATTTCAACTAATAAATGTAGTGTTCACTTTGGAAATTGCGCGTTTTGAAGCCCGTGTTGCTTTAAAGGCGTTCTGAACAACCCCACGGGCTTGATGAAAAACACAGACCGCGGATAAGATACGCTGTGCGAACATCTCAGCCAAATTGTGCAGGCGTGCGCGGCGCGCGGAGCTCGCAAGCGGAGCGCCAAGTCACCTTTTAGGTGCGAAGCACCTTATGCGCCCGGGCTGTCGGTGTCTGCTGTCGTCGTCATGGTAAGCAAGCGGCTCGTGCTCGCGCGAGCGCGTGCCGAGCGTCCCGCCGGCAGAGCGCTCCCGAAACGCTCGCGGGTCGTCGTCTTCCACAGCTGGCTGCGTTGGCCGCTCATCATTCCAGTTTAGAATTTAACTTCTCTTCTGTCGTCGTAATGGGGAGGTCGCGCGTTTACGGGGTAATGAGCCATTGATTAAGGCAGATGAAGCCCATTACCGGTGCATCACTGCATCCGTCACACCACCCCAAGTTTCACGTTAGTGGAGCTGCATTTCGCTCATTTGGCACTTACACATAAATTTCATTACCGCTCAAACCGAGCCCACCACTTAACTCGTGCTAACTGTGAAAACTAATAAAAACTAAAACAGTAAGTAAGGCATCCATAATGGCCAAATTGCTGAGGGAGTTGAAGAAAGAAATGATGGTTCCGCTAATATACTTTATGGTAAAAGACATCATCAAGCTAAAATAATACTAGTGACGGCTTGGCCGCACGGCGAGCGTTTTCTGAAACGCTCTGTTTTGAACAAAAGCGTGCTGTCACTCTTTTCTGACGCTTTATTTCGTAATATAGCAGATTCCCATACGCGGCCACTATTGGCCAATAGCTGACATCAATCAAGAAGGGTGTTTTCATCGATCAGTGCGCTTCTTCCTATGATTACTTTCTATATTTATTGAAGCAGTTCAATAAACTACCTGAAGCAAGCGAAAATCTGCTCTGCTATTTCGATAAGACTTACGTATCCGGAAGAAGCCGAGTATTGTCTGGTCACGCTCAGCCGCGGCCGCCCACGTAGGAACTATTGACCCTTTTCGCGGAGCAATTTGCTCTAGAGGAACGAGATGGCGCTTTCATCCGCGCGCCATACGTTGCCTCAGCGAATGCGCACGAATACGAAACCATACTGCTACCCTGCTATTGTGCGATCAGCTGTCGAAAATGAAACTGGGTTTGCGCTAATGCACTGTGCCCAATTCATACTGCAAAATGTGTAACGATAAAGGGAAGACGTGTGCGGTAGTTCGCTGCAAAAATAGTGATTCACATATTAATGAATGAAATCAACCTCTGTCGCCGCTGCTAATAAGGACTGCCTGTGTTTGCGCCCTTCGCGATGCACGGCTTTCCTCAAGGAAAAAAAAATATAATTCAACCGCCTGCGCTGTATAGCTAACCTCCAAAGAAAGGACTTCAACTCCGGAATGTCGGCACACGAGGGAGTACCGCTCGTTACCAAGGAAGTAGTGCCACTTACTGGCATAGTAAACTTGTCGCACGTTATCTACACACATCCACGCCTACTCGCACGAAACTTACGCCCACCCTATCGCCAACGTGTGAGTGAATAGGCGCACACTTGAATCAATGTGCTGAAGCATGAGTGACGGCGACACGACAAGGTACGAATGTTGGAAGCTGAATGTTTCATAACGGTCCACAGAGTAAGCGAGTAATACGTATTTTCTACGAGCTACCGCAAAGTAGAACATCTAAATTCCAAGCTTTGTGCGCAGCAAGAACAAATTTATCGCAGCAGAGCACACCCGCGAGTGATTACGCTGAAAATAAACAATCAGTGGCCGCACTGAGGAACTTTACTGAGTCAGAAATATGACAAGCCGCTGGTTAAAAATGATAGCCAAATAAAGAATGCAGAGCACGAGCACGGTGATCACTCTTCAGCCCGTACGCCCTTTATAGACTGGCTCAGCTCATGTATTTGATGGTGTGCTCCGAGTCTGTGCATGCATTTGTGCTGCCGGTCTTGAGATGCTTCGCTCGTTCCACGGCTGCGCTCGCGCGCTCACGTTCGGTTGCATGCACGTGATGGTATAATCACTTCTTCCTTCTCTGAACGCACACCACTGTGCGCGAAGAACTGATATTTGGAAGTTTTCTATAGAATTACACCATTTCTTATCCCATGCCCTTTCGTCGTTTAATTGTGACAGTTTTTGTTCATTTCCCTGCATCAGTATATTCATATCTCCAGTTGTTCTTGTTAATAAATAAAGATTTATTTATTTATTTATTGAGTGACGGAAAGCTTATGGGCAGCTGTATCTGCCACCACATCTGCCGGAAATCACTGAATTTTATAAAATGATTTTTCTTGTCGTCTGAGACGCTCTACATTTACCAGGGAATACGATATATCTATTCGGCATCATCTGGACACTGACTGTGCCGTATCATCGCGTGCGCACGCGCCGGAACACGATACGCCCTGTACGTGACTCGCTTATATCGTGTCGAACGTTCACTGCTGTTTCCTAAAGGCACCCGATGAGCGGCAAAGGGGCGTAATTTGACGCTTCGCCAGCCTAAGCCTTTTCTGCGTGACTTGATCCGCTCTCGCGCGCGTGCGGGCGCACACGCAGAGGTTCCTTTTTCCTGGAAAACGTATACACATTGCGCACGCAGGCGCATTTCAGCACGCAGTGCCTATAGCTGATATTTAGCTGCTCGTGCTTCTATAGTGATCCTATACTGCTCGTGATTTTATATAGGAGGTATAGAATGAAGGTAGTACAATCTACGCCCCAGCCTCCCGTCACGATGATGAAGAAATAGAACAGTTTTATGAAGATGTTGAATTAGCGATGAGGAATGCGCAAACTCAGTATACTGTTGTCATGGGCGACTTCAATGCAAAGTGGGGAAAACGTAGCTGGTGAACAAGGATTTGGCACCTACGGCATCGCGGTCGCATTTCGATGGGGGCGAAATGCGAAAACACCCGTGTACTTAGATTTGGGTGCAGGTTAAAAACCCCAGGTGGTCCAAATTTCCGGAGTCCCCCACTACGGCGTGCCTCATAATCAGATCAGGGTTTTGGCACGTAAAACCCCATAATTAATTAACTACGGCATCGATTCTAGGAACGCTAGAGGAGACATGTTGGTAGAATTCGTGGAAAGGAATAGGATCCGAATAATGAACCCCTTCAGGAAGCGTAGCAACATGAAGTGGACCTGGAAAAGCCCTAATGGAGAAACAAGGAATGAAATAGATTCATACTCTCTGCCAATCCAGCATAGTGCAGGATGTAGAAGTGTTAGGTAGGGTAAAGTGCAGTGACCATAGGTTAGTCAGGTCTAGGATTTCTCTCAATTTGAAGAGGGAACGAATAAAATTAGTCAAGAAGAACAGGCCAACCTAGAAGAAGTAAGGGTAAAAGCAGACCAATTCAGGCTGGTGCTCGCAAAACAAATATGCAGCTTTATAACAGGAAGATAAAGACAACATACAGGTAATGAATGAATGTAACTAGGCTGATCTCTGAAGCAGCAATTGAAGTGGGAGGTAAGGTACCAAGGCAACCAGTAGGTAAGCTCTCCCAAGTAACAAAAACCTAATAAAAAACGACAAAGCATGAAAGTGTCAAACTCAAGAAGTCAGATAGAATTCGCTCAGCTGTCAAACTGATCACAAGTAGAAAGTAAGGGATATTCGAAATTATAACGTGGGGAAGATTGAGGAAGCCATTAAATATGGACGCAGCATCAAATCATGAGAAGAAAACTTGGCATGGGACAAGGCAGATGTATGCACTGGAAGATAAGCAGGGTAATATCATCAGCAATTTGGATGACATAGTATAAACAGCGGAAGATTTTATACTGACCTATACAGTACCCAGAGCAGCCAAGCTACTTTCGTTCGAAGTAGTGATGAACAGGATACAGAGGCTCCTCCTACAACTAGAGATAATTTAGAAGGGCCTTGAAAGACAGACCAAGGGAAAAGCTGCTGAAAAAGATGTAACAGTCGATTTAATCAAGGATGGAGGAGATATCATACTTGAAAAGCTTGCGGCCCTTTACACGCAATGTCTCACGACTTCAAGTGTACCAGAGAGCTGGAAAACGCCAACCTTATACTAATCTATAAGAAGGGAGACGTTAAAGAATTGAAGAATTATAGACCCATTAGCTTGCTTTCAGTATATATGAAATATTCACCAAGATAAGTTCCAATAGAATCAGGGCAACACTTGACTTCAGTCAACCAAGAGAACAGGCTGGCATCACGAAGGGATATTCTAAAATCAATAAAATTCATGTCATCAATCAGGTAATCGAGAAATATGCGGTGTGCAGTCAACCTCTCTATATGGCTTTAATGGATTATGAAAAATTATTGATTCAGTAGAGATACCAGAGTCATAGATGCATTGCGTAATCAAGGAGTACAGAGGCATCGTAATCTTGGCAAATATCTGCAACTATTTCACAGCTACATTGGTTCCCCACAAGAAAAGTAGAAAGTTACCTAACAAAAAGGGGTCAGGCAAGGAGACTAAATCTCTCCAATTCTATTCACTGCATGCTTAGAAGAAGTATTCACGCTCTTAGACTGGGAAGACTTAGGAGTGAGGATCAACGGCGAATATCTTAGCAACCTGCGGTTTGCAGATGACATTGTCCAAATCAGCAACAATGGGGATGAATTGCAACAAATGATCGAGGACTTGATCCGAGAAAGTGTAAGAGTGGGGTTGAAGATTAATATGTATAAGAGAAAGATAATGTTCAATAGCCTGCAAGGGAACAAGAATTCCGGATCGCCAGTCAGCCTCTAGAGTCTATAAAGGAGTACGTTTATCTAGGTAAATTACTCGCAGGGGACCCTGATCAGGAGAAGGAAATTACAGAAGAATAAAATTGGGTTGCAGTGCATACGGCAGGCATTGCCACTCCACACTGGGAGCTTACCACTGTCGTTGAAAATAAAGTGTACAATCATGGCATTCTACCAGTGCTAACATATGGGGCAGAATCTTGGAGGTTAACAAAGAAGCGCGAGAACAAGTTAAGGACCGCTCAAGAGCGATGGAACGAACAATGTTAGGCCTAACGTCAAGAGACAGGAAAAGAGCGGTGTGGATCAGAGAGCAAACGGGGATAGCCGATATTCTAATTGACATTAAGAGAAAAAAGTGGAGCTGGGCAGGCCATGCAATGCGTAGGATTGATAACCGGTGGGCCAATAGAGTTGCAGAATGGATACCAAGAGAAGGGAAGCGCAGTCGAGGACGACAGAAAATTAGGCGGGGTAATGAAGTTAGGAATTTCCAGGCGCAAGTTGGAATCAGCTAGCGCAAGACAAGGGTAATGGAGATCGGAGGGAGATGCCTTCGTCCTACAGTGGACATAAATATAGGCTGATGATGATGATAGTGTGTTTGCCTGTGAATGTTCATCTTCGCGTACGTGTATCCGGATGTGAGCGTAGACATTGCGATTAGCGCCGTTCATCATACCTCATTTATATCAAATCAAATCAAAATCACTTTATTTCAGGGAATTTCCTGCGGAGACAGAGACTAAAGGCTGAAACAGCCTGACAAGGCCCCTGCCCCCGTTCAGTTTCATACAGCATTTACTCGTACAATAACGTACACAATGAGGTGCACATTATATAAAAATTGCAGTTGCACTCAATGTACAGCCGAAGGAAAAAAAAAGTGAATTATAGTACATCTAATAACAAGTATGAGATGCATACATATGCACACAGATCACGCAGATAGTTATATACATATACACAATGTCCACACAGGATTCATGTGTTAGATAGCTAGTAGGCCTTTTATGGTGTTACAAATATCTAAAGAATGATTATGCACAGTGCACTGTGCGTACAAAAGAGAAAAAGAGAAAAAAAATCCTATGAATAAAGTAGAGACTAATGTAAAACAGTCTACAGTACACATGCTGTTGTGACAAGAAACATTTTATACATCCTTTTAAGTTTACCGGGGCTATCTGTCCAATTTATTATGTCTTTCTGTTTATTTAGAATCTGTGTAGCTTGATATGTTAACGATTGTTTCCCGTAATTTGTCCTAATCTTCGGAAAGCCTCCTCCTATACTGCCTAAACCCGTACTGATGTTCAACTACCATATTAATGTTTTTGTATATGTTTGTGGCGTGTATATGCTGCACTAATTTATGAAGATAAACTTGATTGGCCATGAGCAGGTTATGTTTCACAAATAACTCGCTGGTACGTAAGTCACGAATATCTCCTGCATAATTTTCAAAAATACGTAGTACGCGCTTTTGTAGTACCATTAAATCTATTATAGTTGCGCTGAGTGGTGGTACCCCATACTAGCGAACAATAGGCAATCTTAGAATATACTAAAGTGTAATAAAGAGTTTTTTTTGAGCCGAAGAGGTATTAGTGTAGAAATCTTTCTAATGCATCCTATTGATCGAGCTATATCGACTGCCAAATGGTCCACATGACATGACCATGACAAAGACTCTTGAAACCAAACGCCTAGGAATTTTGCTCAGTTGTTTGCTGAATACTCTCGGTTCCATACATAATATGCATGACATGTTGGTCGCGTTTATTTGGAGGAGAAAAAAATGATGTAACTTGGTTTTAGAGGCATTTAATCGTAGACAATTATCATTTAGCCATTCGGATAGGTTTTGTAAATAATGATTAGTCTTTTCTTGTAGTTCATGTTTCGTCCGTGAAGTAAAAAATATGCTTGTATCGTCCGCAAACATTACTATATCAAGGGTGTTGTCAATCTGAGTTATGTCATTGATGTATAACAAAAACAGGGTAGGACCTAATACTGATCCTTGGGGTACTCCATTTGTTACATTTAACGATGTAGAGGAATAATTATTAACATCTGTAAATTGGAAGCGTTGTCGAGATAGCTGGCTATTAATTTCCATGACATGGCACGTATTCCATAACATTGCAGTTTTAGAAGTAGTATAGTATGATTAACCGAATCAAACGCTTTTCGCAAATCTAGAATGTATAATCCTTATTTTCAATACCTTGAATGATTTTCTCCTTTGCACGAAGTAGCGCTAGTTCAGTTGACTTGTGTTTTTGAAATCCAAATTGCGAACTAGATATGATATTATATTTCTCTAAGAACTTTGCTATGCGATCATTAATTGCCCATTCAAAGACTTTTGATAAAACAGGTAATACCGATATTGGCCGATAATTTGTAAGGGCGCTCTTATCTCCGGATTTGTGTATCGGAACAACCCTTGCTATTTTCAGTTGGTCAGGGAAGATACCAGTGTCGAACATTAAGTTAATAATATGGGCGAGAACATTTTTTAGTAAGCTGGAAACATACTTTACTGGTTCAGCCCTAAATTCGTCATAACCAGCGGCGACATCATTTTTCATTCTATTAAGTAACTCTTCAGTCTCTTGCGGGGAGACGTCATACAAACAAACGAATTTGGTAAAGAACTGATATGTCTGGTTGGTTGATGACTGCCTATAATTGAGCTATCTGCCTGCCCTGATTCTATAAAATACTCATTGAAGGTGTTAGCTAAACGCTGCCCTGTTATCGCATTTCCATTTTATCTCAATCTCTTGTACGCTGGTTGTTGCATTTTTTTCTGTTTGTCAATCTGTTTACTGTTCCCATATCTTTTTCACATTAGTTTGATGACGAAGAAACAAATTTTCATAATAATTTTCTTTTGCTTTCTTAGATCTGAAGTTAGTTTATTTCGAACCTTTTTGAACTCCTTAAATAGGTTTACATCGCGCCGTAATAATGAAAGTATGATACATCTTGTTTTTTTCTCTATTCTTCTGTATAGTGCAGGGTTAATCCACGGTTTTCTTATTGCTTTCTTATTTTTGCGGCCACATTGTAAAGGAAACGCCTCATCATAACTACTCTTAACTTGTTATAGAAGTTCTCGTAAGCATCATTAGGATCATTGCAGTCATACACGCTAGTCCAGTTTACTGCCTCGACCAAAGAAAAGAATTTTTGAGTGATTTGTCATTTATCACTCGATACTTGCTTACTTCAAGATGTTGTCTGCGTGTGAAGTGATCAGTAACACAAAACACGGGCAGATGATCGCTTATGTCACTAACTATCACTCCACCCATTAGTTCTGATACACTGATATTCGTAACACAGATGTCTATGGTTGTACCCGTTTTAGGACCAATGCGTGTGGGAACCGAAACCAAATTCTCACACCCGTATGACATAATCAGACTCTTATAATTCATCGCGTACTGGTCATTACTGACCGTATTTATATTTATATCACCAATAATGAAAAAAGGTAACTTGTTTGCCTGAAAAAACTGCAGGCAATTGCTCAAGAAAGTCTAAGAAGTCACGTTTAGAACCAGCTGGTTGCCTATATATGGCAGCAAGCTGAAATTGAGATGTTTTTATAACTAAGCATTCAACATTTACGTTTGTAATTGTGTACTCCTCAATGATGCTGTAAGCATAACTGTGATTGATATATACCGCCACACCCCCGCCTCTTTTCCCTACGCGGTCCAAGCGTAATGCAGGTATAATTGTTAATGACGGGTGTAACATCGGTAACAGTCAGCCAAGTTTCTGTAAAAACAATGACTTCAAATCTCAGCACGAGAGACTCCAAGAAAATTTGTAAGCTGTCAAGCTTGTTTTTTATACTTCTAATGTTGAAATGAATCAAAGAGAAGTTAGATTGCTTGGTCGTAAATGTGTTGTTAAATTTTTCTGATGTGTATACATCACAAGTGCTCATCTACGGTAAAGAGAAAGCAAGCTTATAATTAGCTGATGCAGTCTTTAGCTCATTTTTTCAAGATCCTCGGAAGAAGAGATTCGCAGGACACGACTATCTTCGTCTTTCCTTGCTAGGACCTTGCCTCCTGCTGTCCACACCGAATTTCCATTGAGCTCTTTCTTCTTTGCCACTGTTGCTCCAAGCAACTGCTTGTTGTGGCGCGTCAAATGTTCATTCACGAAAATTGGACTGTTATCACCAACCAAGCCAACGTCTTTTGCGCCAATTCTCATTTTCTTAGCCTTTGCTAGTATCGAGTCTCTCTTGGCACGCCTCACAAAACGAACAACGATGTTCTTGGTTATTGAGTTCGCAGTTGGGACTCTATGACATATCAATGTCCCTCTCGTCAACTGGCTCACTGACTAGTTCACAGATTTTTCGAACAGCTACTAAAGGGTCGCACTCGTCCGGAACACCTTTGATCTCAAGGTTGTTACTTCTTTGATACTGTTCCAACTCTTGTAATTTCAGAGTTAACTGTTTGTTTTCAGCTTTTAGTTTTGATTCTCAGAGACCGAGCTTTTTAATTCATCTCTTAGTGCCTTTAGATCCTGAGTCACATCTTTGACATCGTCACATGTGTCACTGCAGTGCTGAACAGACTTTTTCAGTTCCCTGAGTTCAGCACGCATTTCCCGCTTAAATTCGGAAAATAAGGCTGCTACATCACTTTCCCCCTCCTTCCCTTTCCCCGGCGACATTGTACAATAGCACAAGTATCAATCCAATCACTTTCATAAAAAAAAGACAACGACAACAGGCGTGTTCGGCAGCAGCGCAGAGTTGCAAAGACGATTTCAAAGAAAATCGACACTATTTCTCACCTGCAAAGGATGCAGATTTGTCGTTAGCGTGTGCACGATTCAATGCGCTGCCGCCGAACTGGACGCCTGGGCTGAAGGGGACCGTATTTAAGCCGTCGGCCGTCAGGAAGGTACAGCAACGCCCCCAGCTATCTTCGTCACGTGGTAGAGCCTTGACGGGCGCAGCAGATCTTGTCTGCAGCGCTGATTATCTCGGCCGCTTCTGGAGATGGCTGCAAAGGATGCAGATTTGTCGTTAGCGTGTGCACGATTCAATGCGCTGCCGCCGAACTGGACGCCTGGGCTGAAGGGGACCGTATTTAAGCCGTCGGCCGTCAGGAAGGTACAGCAACGCCCCCAGCTATCTTCGTCACGTGGTAGAGCCTTGACGGGCGCAGCAGATCTTGTCTGCAGCGCTGATTATCTCGGCCGCTTCTTGAGATGGCTGCAAAGGATGCAGATTTGTCGTTAGCGTGTGCACGATTCAATGCGCTGCCGCCGAACGATATATATATATATATATATATATATATAGCGATTACGCGCCGCGCGGTGGCTTGTGGTGGCTATGGCGGTCTGCTGCTGTGGTCGAGGGCTTGATTCCCTGCCGCGATGGTTGCTATTTAGTGGCACGGCATCGAGTGACACTCTTGTTTCTTTCGCAGCAGTTCCGGTTCACCTCCTGAGACGACCGGGAGGAAATTCAGAAAAAAAAATAGAACAAATCGTCGGCCCTTCCCATACCGGAAATGGGGGTAAGCGAAGCTTGTCCGGGGTGCACCTTGTGTTTGACGATACTTGACCGTGACCGAGGGAAGGTCTGGTGATCTGCTGGCGTTGGCGGAGTGCCGCAGCTTCAGCGGTTCGCACCGTAGGATCGGCACGCCGACGACGCGCCCTTTCACGGACGATCTCCGTCGGCACTCGTCGAGAGCTGCCTGTTGTTCGGGGTACGCACAATGCGCGGCCGTGCCATCGGTTTTCCGAGACTGAACTTAACGGCAACGGAGTGGGCGCTGCGCGCGTGATACCATTTCTGCCCCTTTGCCACCCCGGTGGAAGCCAAACGGCTCTGATTGGCTGGGGCACGTGGCGTGAGCGCGTACGTACACGCAGTTGGCACCGTGCCTAATGACTCACGCTTCGGCGCCGGCGAGCAGCCGCTGGAGCCGGAGTTTTAGCATTACATCGCCGGCGCAGGCTAGCCTATACAAACTTCGCTTGAAAAAATAGTATAGTACAAATTTCATAGGTTTCATTATAGAAATGATATCAGAGCATACGTTTAGTTACAAGTTGAGTTATTGAATTGTCTGGAATAATAAAAAATTAATTAGAAATCACTGATTACCGCCCACAAATGCAGAGAACACCAACGCCGAGGTGCGAGTGTCACTAAGAGACACCTAAGTCAAAGATTAGGGTCGCTTACCGTTTTTAATGAGTGAGACATGCAATAACGCTTGTGTAAGCTCAAATTGATGTGCTCCATTAAAGAACCACAGGTGGTCCAGACATAGCCTTCTATACTACGGCGTCTGTCAGTGTTCCTCTGGGACGCATATCACCAATTCACATATCCCCTATAGCACGAAGTGAACATAGTTCCACCTAAGCATCACCGTTTATATGCGCAATTGTCAAGTCTCAGTCGCAACATTTTAGAAGCTCCAATAACAGGCAAGTACCCGCGGTCTGATGTCGTTATTTTGTTTTAAACCGAATGCCTTATATGCCACCGTGAAGCTGAAAATTCGGCCAGCTTCGGGTGCAAGAAAACCCACGTAACCAATTGAGGACGTCACTCTCCCAGCGCGGACCTGATGCGGCTCGCACTGCGAAATCCCACGGTGAACAGCCACAGCGTCGGACGGATGCACTGGCCCACACCCAAAAAAGTTACGAGGCATTTAAGTCTCTCTACGTGCATTGAATGCGAAAGCATTCTGACTCTTCTGTGCGAGACTTTTCACTTGGTCGTGTTCCCGAATTGGGCAAAGTAAATTTTGGGAGAGGGCCAGGTCGGTTTTGAATGTGGGTCAACTGAATTTTAATTGTTGAAAGTCAATTTTGGAGGTGTGCCACACAAATTTTGGGGATTGGTCAAGTCATCAACGCTTTCACATTCAATGCCCGTATAAGGAGACTAAAGTGCCTCTGTAGTTTTTGTTTTCTTACGTGAGGAAGCAGAAATTAAAAATAAATTCTGGGGTCTTACGTGCCAGAACCACGATCTAATCTCAGCCACGCCGTAGTGGGGGACCCGGCTTAATTTTGATCGCCTGGGGTTAATGATAACGGGCACCTAAATCTAAGTACACGAGCACTTTTTTTTCCGCTTCACCTTTACCTCAATGATGCAAACCGCGGCCGGGATCGAACCCGCGTCCTCAGCAGCCCAACGCCATAGCCACTAAGTTGCCGATGCGGGTAAGGCAGAAACGGAGGGCGTTGGAAGCAAGCACTGCAGATTAAGGAGATGGCATACAAAAATGCTCAACAAGAAACATGTATGGCATACCCGATTAAATAAAGCAGGCTACGTGACTATTTGTCACCCCCCGTTTCAAAGGGGATGCCATTAAATCGTCATCATCTCATCATCAGCAGCAGCAGCATGTCCGTTGCAATGGGATTCACCTAAACCACGCATTTTTTATTGTGCAGTTCGCGAAGCATACGACGAGGTAGACAGCTAAAGGTAAGCACATTCTGTCTCGAAAGAATGTAGTATATGTGCGTTCTTGAGAGAAGCAGTCTATATATTTTCAGAGGCGCTAGTCGTCAGCAAATCTAAATACCTCGAACCAACTATTTTGGCATATCATATAGGCCTAGTGTTGATGTTTGCAGGTCGGGTCCCAATACTGCTGTTTCTCTTTGTTTTACCAAAAAAAAAAGCACGTACCTTTCAGAACATGTCCCAATAGCCACCGCGGTGGCTGAGTGACACAGCTGCTGAACACGAGGTGGCGGCTTCGATTCTATCGGTTTCGGAGGCCGCATTCCGACAGAGGCGGAATGCAAAAACACGCTCGTGTACCGCGCTTTAGGTCCACGTTGAAGAACCCCGAGTGGTTAACATCAATTCGGATGGGCCTCCACTTTTGCGTCACTCATAAGCCACACTGCTTAGTTTGGAGACGTTCAAGTGCCACAATTTAAACCACACCGATGAACCGACGCGGAAGCCATAGCTCGCGATCAAATGGGCAGTAAAACAAAATAAATCGCGCGCGCCATTGCTCTTGGTGCATGTAGCAGGCAACATGACGGAGCACGTTCGCGTGGTTTAACTGCATGCATTCGTGCGACGGGTTGTTTCGTTCTTACTGAAAGATTGGGCTGATACTGTAGCACTCGTTGCGTATCGGACGAAAACTTTATTATGAATTAGAACCTGTCTCTGCAAAGGCACAATAAAAGCTTCAATGAGAATTGGTTGGCAGCAAGTTGGCCTGCATTGCAAGGTCAATTCGCATGGTCGCGAAGCTTTGGACGAAGAGCGGTCCGGAA
This sequence comes from Dermacentor silvarum, assembly GCF_013339745.2. Taxonomy (NCBI): domain Eukaryota; kingdom Metazoa; phylum Arthropoda; class Arachnida; order Ixodida; family Ixodidae; genus Dermacentor; species Dermacentor silvarum. Next base: position 288,604,042 of record NC_051154.1, read on the forward strand.
ACAATTCTGAGCGACATCAACAATGCTGGTTATATGGTGGTTGCGATTGAAGGGCGAAAAGGTAAAGGCGGGGGGAGGCTCTATTAAGAAAAAAATGCTTCATTCAGGAGTACGTTTGCTTCTTCCTAAAAGACAGAGAAGCCCGACTGCGAGTCTCACAACTTAAGTCGGACCCTTACACGCTGGGCTCCGTCGGAACCCCGCAAGGCTCAGGCATCTCTCCATTACTATTTAACATAGTGATGAAGGGAGTCGCAGACAAACTACGAGATATCCCGAGCGTAAACTGCGCTCTATACGCAGATGACATCACTATCTGGAGCCCGGGAGGCTCCCTGGCAGACATAGAGCAGGCATTACAGTCTGCCCTAGATGCCACAGAAGAGTGCCCACTAGACACATGAATGAAACTACCCTCCAAGAAATCGGAACTCTTACTATTTCGCAAGTCGTGCCAAGGAGTTCGCCACCGAACCCCTCTAGACGAAACGTCCGATCGCACTACACACAAGAGACGGGCAGATTCCGCGAGTCAACCACATACGCATTCTTGGGCTCCTAATCGAAGCCTACGGATACCACGGACACACAATCAAACGCTTAACCGCCAAAACCGAAAACATGATCAGACTCATCCACAGAGTCTTAGGGCGCAGGAAGGGTCTCTGCGAAGATAACCTTCTGCGCGTATACCACGCGTTCCTTATGAGTCACATTAATTACGTCGCCTCTGTCCACAACTGGACGAAAGTAGAAAAGACGAAACTAAACACACTCATGCGCAAGAGCATCAAATAGGTCTTGGGCATTCCACAAAGAGCAAGTACAGGAAAGGTTGATCAGCTAGGCATGCACAACAACATCGACGAAGTGATCGAGGCTCAGACTATGGCGCAACTACTCCACCTATCCTCGTCCAAAGCCGGTGGACTAATCCTAAACGAAACTAATGTCTCCCCATCTCACTATCTCGAACACGCGGTTACTCTACCGAGCGAAATTAGAGATAACTACAAAGTCTCACCGTTTCCCAAAAACGTCCACCCACAAAACAACGTGGGTAAGCGCCGGGCCCACGCCCGTGCGATTCTCGACCATTCCGACACCGCATTTGTGGACGCGGCCCAGTGCGGCAACTCATCCACTTTCGCGATAGCAGTCGTGGACGGCAACGGAACGTACGATCATCTGCATCGGTTACAACGACCACCAGCGCTAAAGCAGAACAGATAGCCGTAGCAATCGCCATGGCATATCCCACATTTACCCATGTCCTCACGGGCTCGCGTGCCGTATTCGGGCCTATGAAAGCGGCAACGTAAATATATCTAAAGAAGTAGCACGTATATCACTAGCGAGCTCAAAAGAGAGCAAACGATGCCTATCCAGGTTCTCCGCTCACATGGGAAAGGCAATAATCCGCAAAAACCCAACCTTGATGAAACGGCCCACGACCGTGCGCGCGAACTTGCCCGCCGCGACGGTCCCACGGGTTCCGAGGGGCTGGACATTCAGTTTAATGACCCGCTACTCCCTTACCAAGAAATCACCTCACACTATCGAAAAGGCAGAATTAAATACACACTCCTGCACGCCAAACTCGAACGCGCGCAGGTGGCCGCGTTTCGAATGCTACAAACGGACTCGCATCCATCACGAGGCCTACCAAGTCACTACAACTCCGACATCCCGGCAAATTGCCGAGACTGCCCAGAACTTTAATGCTCACTCTTGCACATGCTATGGCAATGTACCGCGTTACCAAAGGCCCTCTCTCCAGTGATCCCGAATGGGAAGAAGTCCTCAAAAGCCCGGACCTCAAACTCCAACTCAAGGCCGTCCAGAGGGCCCAAGAACTGGTGGAGCGTCACCATGTTCCCCTCCGGACTTGGGCGTGGCCTATACGGTTTCCGCAGGAGGAGCTCCCCGCGTGGGATCTCCAACGGCTTAAAAGTCCTCAGGACCTCGATAAAGTTCTTGACTGACTGGCTGATTCGAAAAAAAAGACAGTTTTATTTTTATTCAAACAAAACGTAATTATTCATTAATTTTGAATGGATGTGATGGGCAAACAAAATCTCGATTGCCTTTTATTTTAGTAATAATAAAATATACATGTATATTATTTTTAGCGCCCTTGGAAGAAAAATAGGGTGTTCACGCCACTACGGAAAAATGACGAGAACAACACAATTGGATTTAAGTGCTGTTTCTGCGCATGCGTGAGGAGCAGTGGTTGAGAGAGAGAAATGTGAAGACTCTTGGTCCTTGAGATCTGACTTCGCCTATCTGACATCTCACGTACGTCCGTGAGACCAGCGCGCGGCCGCTACGTTCTGCGCATGCGCACTGCTTACACGTAGAAGCTCTACGTACGCAAAGCCTCTACGTGCGTGTAACTAAAACTGTCTAATAACTCCGCTTCTGCTGAACGCATTCAAGTACTTTTTGCGACGACGCATTTCTGAAAGGAGTCTATTTAACTGTACATGCATTTCTCGACATCTATAAAATATGGTTCAGGGCCCCTTTAAATTACAAAATGCTTATATTTTCCCAGTAAGCCTTTAGCTGGACCGCGAATTTCTGTACATTACAGAAATAAGGTGCTTATTTTATTGCGATAACAATTATATGTACACTCCAGGCGGATTTCTGCTGGCGGCGTCGCGGTCGTGTTCGCCGTGAGGTTGCTTATAAAGTCCAAGGGTGACAAAATCGTCGCAGCGCACCGTATGCTGTTTGTGGGAGGGAAAGGATGAGAGGGTGACCCGGCGATTGCAGCTCAATCTCGCACGCGCGAGAAAGCGAAGCTGCCAGGAAACGCGCCGTCTTCCGTTGTGCGAAAGACCCTGGGGGGATGGGAGGGAGGGGGCGGTGTTGTTCTCCGACAGCAACTGCGCATTTCGCGACTGCGCGCTTGGGGAACCGTCGATCGCGGCTCAATCTCGCGCGCGCAGGAAGGGAGGCAGCGCAGGAGGGAGGGGGGGGGGGGCGGCGTTTGACTCCGCCACCAACTGCGTAGTTTGCACGGCCGCGCGCGCTCGCGAGCGCCATATCTAGTAAAGCAATCTGCAGGCGGCTCATATCTTATGCGTGCGGTGATCTCGCCGCTCATTTTGCGTTGAAGCGATGCACAGCACGAAGGTCACTTCGCTCACTAATGCTGCCGCGCCGTTCGTGACGCCAACTTTTGACAGCGAGTGTCCGCGGCCATCGAGTGTGACGTGTTCATGTTTGCCAATGCGCGCTCGCACTATTCTTGTTAATTTAGTTAGAAAGCGAATACTTCCAAGTATATACGGCCGATAAATCTACTATCCATACTTCGAATAGCTTTCTACTCATCGATGGTTCGCCTTTTGGGCGAAACTGCGGCTGTTATTCTCTTTTATTCAGAATCAAAATATTTATACATGAAACAGATTGTTACTAATGAAGGCCCGAAATTTCAAGGAAGTATATTGCTCTCGGACGAAAAAGAAGTCACAGGCCTGCGCGGCACGCGCAGCACAGTCGCAGCGTAAGCTGGTGGAGCCGCTCAAGAGTAGCTCCAATTTGGGCACCAGGCACAACAGGGTCTTCGCGGCAGTTTGTTCGCCTCGTTTTGACGAGAACGATCTGAATTGTCCACTCGGCGTCGACGGAAATCTGCGGCTTGTAATGCTCTCTACACAGCAGTCCGCACAGTCGTCTGCGCCTGCGGACGCTGCGTTTGAAGGCATTTTACTTGATGGCGCCACCATACTGGCGGAGGCTCGAGACGTCTCCCCCTGCGTGCTAGGCTTATAGGGTATTGTCCGCGGCCCGTTCGCAAGTGCTTGCGTGGCTCAGTGGTAGAGTATGTGGCTCCCACGCAGCGGTGGTGGGTTCGATTCCGGCGGCAGTCGGGTACTTTTTTAGCGTTTCCGGCGATAGCGGTTACGCGGACGCCGCCGGCGGCGGCATCATCGCGACCCGAGACTGCAATTGGAATGAGCCCACAACAGCTTACGCTGTTAAAGCAAAATCCTAGTGACAACAGCGAGCAGGGTATTAATTAGGGCCTCAGAAAACGGAAGAAAACCGCCAAGATTAAAGAAAAAGCTGCTGAAATTTGTTTATATCGTTACCCGACAGCAAGGATCTATTAAAACATTCAGTAAGAGAAAAATGAGCATCATTTATGGCTCCAGAATACACTGCAGATATGAACACGCGTTAGCTAGGCAACGAAGATTACGGTATTTTTTTGCTTTTTATTAATTGCAGGTGACTGGTCCATGTTTGATAGTTTATAGCGAAATGCTAAGTAGTCGAACGGTTTCCTTTCGGCTATCATGATCCTTCAATCCTTTAACAATTTAACGTAGTGGAGAAGCCAACATACTGTACTTGTAGCGAACATTTACAATTATACGAAATAAATACGCAGAAAATATATAAATAGATAACAGAATGTTTCATCTAAAAAAATGTTAACGAAATCGACGCGACCCAGTACAATGACGTACGCTACATATTTACGTATTGATTTTGTACCCCTTAATAAGGTTTATTGAGGCTCCCGGAATGAACACACTGCCTTCTAAAATAGTTTTGTTTCTGGTGGAGCACATAGAACTACAGAGAGAGAAAGAAATTAGAAATAACTTTATAGAGGAAAATAAGGTTAAGGGGGTCGGAGGGTGCACGAGTCCACAGTCCAGGACTCCAGTGGCCAGCGCCACGCACCGGGCCTGGTCGAGGAGGCTCAACTGAGTTTGCAGATCAGCCTGGGCGAGGATGGCTGCCCAAGGCTCCCTAAGAGAATTTTGTGCTAATTTGTGTAAACTTGAATTTTGGGGACATGATTTGCACTCCCATGAATTAGTTTTTCAGAATAATAGCCTAAATATAATGTTTCACTTCTTTTATTTCTGATTCTGGGATCACCATACTTTTTTATCTCTGACTGAGACGACTTTATGTAGTTTTCGTCGACAAACCTCAGTGCTGTATACCTAATGATTCACCAGGAGATTATGCGAAGGTTATCGGTTCTACAGGAGCGGCACTCTGGAGTTCTTGAGCAACAGCCAAATTTACGGTTATTGTATACAATAAACAATATAATAAATTGTGGGGTTTTACATTCCAAAACCATTATCTGATTAGGAGGCACGTCATAGTGGGGGACTCTGGATTAATTTTGACCACCTGTGGTTCTTTAACGCACACCCAATGCCCGATACACGAGGGTATTTGCGTTTCGCCTCCATTGAAATGCGGTCGGGATTTGACCTCGCTACCTCGTGCTTAGCAGCGCAACGCCGTAGCCACTATAGGCACCGGGCGCGGGATGAGTTTGGACCCGTGGCGCCTTCATGCGGCGGCGCCGCGAATGTAATGGCATGTGGCGGCCGGGTCGCGCGCAGCAGGCGCTGCCGTGAAACCAAGTCTGATCAAACAGGTTGCGTTTTTGGGTGCACCAACAGTTACTGAAACATGACTGAAGCTGGTTAGGCCATTCAATTTAATCGTTGTTCATCGCGTTTTTCAGGCGGAAAGTCTGTATATGTGCGGTCTGTAGGCAACGGCGCGTACAGTTCTACTCGAATCGCATGGTCGCCAGTGCTTTTTGCACTGACTGTAAGCGCTGGGGACACCAAACCGATGCATTGTGGTGTAGAGTGAAAGCGAGAACCTTCGTAATGCATTATGACTGCATTTGGTCCCACGGCGCTCACCTGTGAGGCGAAAAGCAAAAAAAAAAAAAAAAAAAAAAATAACGGCGGCAGCCGCACACTGCCAGCGCTTCAATCGCTGGGCACTGTACATTTCCGACGCTGATTTGCTATGGTCTAGTTGTTCTAACGTTAATAAAATAGCCGTTCATACACAAGAGCTTCGTGCCCCGTTTGCCTGTCTTCGCCTCCGCAGTGTAACGGCTCCGGAGCTTGGGCACCGAAGGTGAACACTCAGATTTGTAGTCATTTTGCCGTCTTATCAGTGTATCAGTCTTCCTTTTAATGTACAGGGTCGTCTACTCTTAGTACGAACACGGCGCCGCGTGGCCACGTAGGGTGCCTCGATGCCAGCGCCGCCGTTCAGGGTGGTGCCAACCTTTGACCGCCCCCGCGCCGCCGCTTTCTCGCTGCGACGGCATATTGTGTCACAGCGAGCCGTTGCGATTGCTTGGTGCCGGTGCTGAGTTCGAGGCACAGTGCGCGCGGATGCTTCGCGGACGCTTCTACTTGCTAGACAGTGTTCAGCCGCATGACTGACAAGCTATCAAGTGCATTGTGTCGACATGACGGGCTGTTGTGTTCCCAAGTGCGCCGGATCGACGCGTAAGGACTGCGTTGTTTTCGCTTCCCCCGGGACCCAGAGCGACGGAAGAGATGGGAAGCCCAAGTAAAGCGCGATCACTGGAAGGCAACGGATAGCTCCTACATTTGCGAGGTAAGTGTCAAGAAAGTTTAGACTATCGCGTCGTGTTTTTCATAAATAAGAAAGTATTGTCTGATCCTCGCTCACGTACCTACGTTCGCTCACGAACTAAGCACTGCACCGATGCTGAGTAGCCTATGGTTTGCGAGCGCGCGTCGCATAGGCTTTTGCCGTTTTGATCAGCGCAGTCTATGCGAGTAGTACCCTTATTTTAATAACTGACGAAAATGCTTCGCCGCGAAATAGCCTACATTAGCTATAAATCGTCATGTAAACCACCTATTTTACTTTTTCACGGAAGCACACATCGTGTGTCTCTTCTTTCTTTCTTTTTTTCTTCGGTTTCTTTTTTCGCTACTGGTTATTTGGGACTAAAGAACGCAGTGCTTCTTCTGGGGAGAGCGGCTGTTGTGTACGTGGCAAGCGAAGCATTGTGATTTTCTCTATTCTCAGCAGATATCTTGCGGATCTCAGGTTGTTACGTTATATAGCTGATTTTTTAGACGAATATATTTGTAGCGTGGGTGCTCGTAAGCCGATGATCATTCGTGCTCATTCCCGATCGTAGTGGGTACTGTGACGGTCTTTAAATGCCTGTGCACGGTATGCTCAGGTGTAGTAGAGTTAAGGGGCATCATGGGACCAAAATGTTTCGGCGCTTTCTGGCATGGTGTCTGTTGTAGCCTGTGCATTTCTTGGAAACGTGTGAAGCCGAGGTAATACAGCATTACGTCTGCGAAAATTTATTGTTAAGTACTGTAATGGGTTCTTTGTATTTACAAGGCAACTTTTCATATCAATAATCCCTTTTGTATTTTACTTGTACTTAGAAACACTTTGAAGAGGACCAGTACGAGGGAAATCGACAGGATGGGCGCTGTCTGTTCAAGTCAACAGCCTTACATCATCATGGACTATATTTCGAAGTGAAAAACATTGCTAATCTGTATTCGTCTGTCTTAGTTTCATTTACGGTTTTTTGTACGCGATATCTATGCAGTGTTTTTATTTTTTCAATGTAGTTATCAGTGTTCTAATGGTTATTTATAAAATGTTCTGTACTCGCCATTGATGTGTTTGGCTGATGTGACGTATTCGATGGTAGCTGATGTATTCAGGCTGGATATCTTGATTAATATTACCCGTGGTTGCGTTTTCTTGTTTGTATTCTTATTTTCGATTTATATTATGTGTAATAAGGTTGATGTACTCACTTGAAACCCCCTCCCTTGTAATGAATAAATTAAAAAAAAACTCTCCCTATCCCGAATTGTGTGTGTCGAGCCTACCTTGCGAATTTTTTCTTTATCTCGTCTTTCAACATAACCTTCAGGCGCCACACAGTACATATATTTTTTCATGTTTCATGATTGACTGTACTAGACATTACTAAGTAAATGTATTTTGTGCATCGTTTGGTTTCTTATGTGTACTACACAAGATTGACACAGACAAGTTACGTTACATTTTTCTCTACAGCACTAACTAAACCTTATTTTCACATCGCAGTTATTTTTACACCAGCTTAATCCTGTCAGCACACAGTTTTCTGGGCAAAAAAGCAAAAATTGCGCGTAGATATCGTTAAATAATTGCAACGAACGCGAAGAGCACGCGCAACGCAAGGGAAACTAACCGCCGTGCGCGAGTGGCTGGCTACGGTAAAGGAGGCATGACGTGTAAACCAAAATACAACAGCGAAAAAAGAAAAACTTCCACACACAGGGGGTCGCAAACCTTATATACCAAGCATCGAAGCGCAAAAAAAATAATAGTCCGTATTTTAAACATACACACGGCATATTAAATGTGATTGAATTAGGCAACTTGGGGATGTTCCCGGCGCCATACATTTACGTCTTCAACCTTCGACGAGTTAACGGCTATTGGTTATAAAGATATGCAGATGGGACACCGATAAAAAAATCCTCTTCAAGGCAAAGCACTTGGAAGCGCCCCGCGAGTAACACTTTATGAACGCAAGCGCAGCTGAGTTTCAGCTCGTGTGACTCAATATGGCGGCGCCAGCGTGGTTGTCTCCACCGTGGACGGCGGCGCTGGGCATCGAGGCACCCTATGGCCACGCTCCGCGGAGCGCCAGCGGGCACGGCGCGGCCGCGCATCGAAGCTAAGCGGCGCAGGCGCACAGGGGCTTGGAGGCGGGGCTTCGTGTCGTCTGCTAAGCGCGCGAGCGAGCCGTGTTTTGTGCCGTCTGTTGTCTGATAAAGCACAGCGCGCTCGCGCGCTTTAGCAGACGATACGAAACCCCACCTCCAAGCTCCTGTGCGCCCGCGCCGCTTAGCTTCGATGCGCGGCCGCGCCGTGCGCGCTGGCGCTCCGCGGAGCGTGGCCATGCGGCGCCGTGTTCGTACTAAGAGTGGACGACCCTGTACATTTGCCTTCCTAGCAATTCCCAACTCTGGTTGCGTCCGGCACATGACTGTGCTGTGCATCGACGGCGAACGCCAACGCAGTGGCGTGTTCACACTCGCCGCCACTGACGGCTCCCGTCACGCTAGGCTATATGAAATGGGCCGTGACTGAACATTGGGCTAGTTTATAATCAATTAAGAATGGGGAAGCATTGCAAAGATAAAAGAACTACAACGGACAGAGAACGGGAATTTACTGATACATGTGCGATCGTGAAACAGCTCAAGAACAGAATAATGCCACGTACACACTAGCGGAAAAACGCGCGCGGCGCGCCGCCGGCGGCAAGACGCGCGCCGCGAAATCCGCCGCGAAACGAGTTTTTGTTGCCGCGGCAGGGATCGCTCCTGGACCGATTTTGTGCGGTTTGCCGCGTGCCGCGGATGAAGGAAGACCAATGAGAGCGGCCCGCTTCCGTGACGTGCGCGCGAAACTGGTGCCATGCGGACCCGCCCGACCGCGTGTTTCTCGTTTCGCACTATCATCTGCACGCGTGAGCTCCCGGATAGTTCGAGAAGGGGAGAGGAGTCTAGTCTGTCACGTGATTGCCGCAGCGGCGCGCCGCCGGTTGGTTGGGCTGCCATGCCGCTGCTGCGTTTTGCCGCCGGCGGCGCGCCGCGCGCGTTTTGCCGCTAGTGTGTACGTGCCATAAGGAAGACGTATGTCTCCTTGTTTTTCTGTCCATATTTTTGTGTTCTTCGCCTTTAAATGATTAAATACGCGAGATTGTTAACGCGCACAATAAAATAACATCTGGAATATAACTTCTGGAGTTCCACGTCATAGCTTGCCGCGGTGAGCTCCGTTCGAGTGGTGCATTTGCATCACAATTTGCGCTCGTTTTCTGCTTTATATACTACCTGATGCCACAAATGTGATCTGCCTCGTACATGTTACGACCTTGCTCAAAAGCAGACACACAAAAATGCGTTTTCCGGTGCGTCAGCCCGTAAAACCCGCAGTGTCAAATCACTGGAAGCACCGAGCGCCTTCGTCCCGTTGTCTGCTTCACATGCCAGTGCTCTGACAGCTGCCGTTCGCGGCGCTGTTCGCCAGCATATCGCCGGCGCGCCGCTGGCGCCTCACTACGGCCGCCGGTGCCTATAAGCTACCACGGAAGGGCTATTGTACATAGCATGCTAGCTACGGTAATCAGGCTTGTCACGCCAGGCGTATGAGACCAGACCCCGCACACTGAGTGAAGGAAATGAGATCAAAGCCATAAGGCGATCAAAATTGTTCTCAATGGTCCGTCGCACTTACATTCTCCTCTCCGGCACACTGGCTGACGTATTCGTGACACGGTTTGGATATGTCAATTCTGAGAAAAAAAAGTACAGCGCTGTAATTCTCTTCCGACATGAAGCGCAGTTCTTCCGTGCGTATCACACTCATGAGCAACACCTTAGTTGTGAAACGAATTTAGGCCTAAGACTGTACCACGCGAGCGTAAACTTGGACGTATAAAATTCACCTTACTCCGGTAAACCCCTGCACAATGCAGTGCTACAAGCTTTTTTATTTTCTTCTCAAAAGTATTTTGTTTTAATTATATCCCCACTGAAACGTTCCATATGCCAACCAATAATTCCGCATGTTTTCCGTATACGCTATCCGCATAGTTATTATGAAATTTATATGTATTTCACATAAACTCTGTAAGAATCCTACCGAGAACGATCGAATAAAATTATTGAAGGGAATACGGAACGTTTCAGTAAGGATGCCTGAAGGCAATTCTTTGAAATAAAATAAAAGCAAAATCATTCGCCCACTGGAGTTAAAATTTATTATGGCTGGGCTTTGTGCGGTGGGAGTCAGGTATATGCGCGGTGATCATGGAACCAGGTGATAGACCGGGGCACTTCGTTCGCTCTCATAACAGTATATCATCGAAAATCCTCAAGTCTGGTTCCGCGTAAAACAAAGTCAGAACAGAAGCAGTGCACTTCTAACATCTGCCGCTCTACGCACCAAGTGTGCGACATATTTACAGAGCTGAAGGCGCAGCAGAAACAGTCCTCTTTTTATTTCACGTTTTGTTTTGTCTCGCTATTAGAGTTCTGGGGACGTGTCACACAAATTCAAGCAATCAACAAGCCCAGCTTTCTGCTTTAACTACCGTTCTACGAACGTGTGGTATAGGTCGACTCCACGCGCATGGGTGTTGTGGCAACCACTCCGTGGCCGGCATGCTGCGAAGTCGTCACCTAGATCGCCGTGTCGCCAGCTGCAACCCCCGGAGACCGCCGCAGCACATGGGCCAGAGCCGGCGTGGTCGAGCTCTCCTCCTCCGCATGCGCAACGGCTGCTGCCGGACCGCTGAAAAGGCCTACCGACTCATAAGTATACCGGCAGCCCGATCTGCGATAAGTGCACCGACAACGAGACGCTCGATCTCCTCCTACGATGCCCTGTGAATGACACCGAACGTAGAGCACTCATCATGTCATATAGTTGCCTCGGACTGCCGTGCGACAGCATGGAGGCTATCCTGTTCCCGTCCGCCCACTCCTCCGTCATCAAGCGCGCGCGACAGCGTGAAGGGCCCCGTGTCGCAGAAAATCCGCTGTCGGCGTAAGAGTTGGCCGTCTGGCGGAAATTGGCCGTCTGGCGGGCCCTTCGCGTGGCGCAAGGCGTTAGTGAACGAAAGCGTATGGTTGAAATTGAAAAGTTTTGGTAAGGATATAACTTTGGGTGGTGTCTATCCTCCTCCGAATGCTCCCCCTGAATATTAAGAAGCACTATGTGATTACTAGCTGCCAAATACAAATTCAAACATCCTTATCACTGGCGATTTCAACTTACCTGGCATAAATGGTCCAGTCTTACTCATGACGTACGGCAAGGATTCTAAATTAAATTATGGGGTTTTACGTGCCAAAACCAGTTCTGATTATGAGGCACGCCGTAGTGGGGGACTCCGGAAATTTAGACCACCTGGGGTTCTTTAACGTGCACCTAATCTAAGTACACGGGTGTTTTCGCATTTCGCCCCCATCGAAATGCGGCCGCCGTGGCCGGGATTCGATCCCGCGACCTCGTGCTCAGCAGCTCAACACCATAGCCACAGAGCAACCACGGCGGGTTACGGCAAGGATTCTATAAAAAATCTCACAGTTTCGCCCTAAGGGCGAAGCAATGAATGCGATAGCAACACAGCAATGTCATACGAAGTAAGGTGAGCGGCTTTGGTAGCAATATGAATTGTAGTAAACATGAGCTGATTAAGTAAGCAGGTGTGCTGCGGCGTAAGTAGACCGACATGAAGAGAGACTCGATGACCACGAGAAGACGCGTGTGAAACGGTGGTGTTGATGAGAAGCACTTCCCGTGGCCAGCGCGCGTGCGAAGGGACACACCTGTAGCGCTGCACTGCCGATCCGGGCAGCATTACATGTGTAGCGTGCGTTGGAAAATGTGGCCCGACTATTACTAACTGAATGAACAAGCGTGGTGTGAGCGCGCACAAACAAACATTAATAGATCATACTGAATGACTGCAGACAACGACTGTCAAAACGCTGGCAGCAAGCGCATATATACGCCGCAGCAGCGGGCGAAGGTACGTGCGTTCTATCGCTTCAACAGAAACTGAGCGGCGAACGCATAGTGCATATAGGGCAGAGCCGTGTGGAGATAAGAGACGGTGCGGCGAGCGACGAGCGCGGTTGTTGGCAGAGAAAAAGTGCGCCCCCCCCCCCCCCCCCCCGCTCCCTCCAGAGCTGGCTTCCCGCTTCCTTGCTTGCGCGTGGGAGAGATAAGAGACCGTGCGGTCGAGCGACGAGCGCGGTTGTTGGCACAGTAGAAGTGCCCCCCCCCCCCCCCCCCCCCCCGCTTCCCTCCGGCGCTGGCTTCCCGCTTCGTTGCTTGCGCGTGGGAGATTGAGTGCGTCCGCTCTCCGTGATAGCGCGCGTCCCAGCACGTTTCCGCTCGGGCATACGGCGCGCGGTGAAGATTTTATCTATACGGAACCTCACGGCGACGGCGACGCCGACGGCAGAAATCCGGTTGAAGTGTCCATATAATTGCTATCGCAATAAATGCTGAGCCACTACTACTAACTGCGTTTACCTCTTTTCTCAGTGGCCATGATGCTGGGCTACGGAGCACGAGGTCGCGGGATCAAATCCCGGCCACGGCGGCCGCATATCGATGGGGGCGAAGTGCGAAAACCCCCGTGTACTTAGTTTTAGGTGCACGTTAAAGAAACCCAGGTGGTCCAAATTTCTGGAGTCCCCCACTACGGCGTGCCTCATAATGAGATCGTGGTTTTGGCACGTAAAACCCCATAATTTAATTTAATTTAATTTACCTTTTCCTTAAACCAACTGGTTTCCGAAGCTACCAGGGTTTCCAGTTCTTCTGTTATTGACCTTGCGTCTGTAAGCAGCTCGCTCTCAAATTGTCAAAGATGTTAGTGTCAAGATGGGATATCTGAGCATAAGTTACTCGGTTTAGCGTGTCCTATTTCTGGCTCGCGATCACCAGTTAAATCTTCTGACCTTTTATCGGAGACTGTACGCATGCGCATGATGATGCAGTGCTTAGCTATATGGAATTCTTGTTCCTTATTTCTGTGAGATGAGATCCGTTAATGAGGTATGGTCACGTTTTAAAGACATGATATTTCACTGTGAACGGAGTTATGTGCCACTAAAAAGAAACGTATCAGAGGAAGTAGCCATGAATGAATCGTGGTCTGATTCATCTGAAACGCAAGATAAAACGCTGTCGTAAACATGGTGACAAGAAACAACTTCCAAGTCTAGTACACAATTTTCCGGAAAAAAAATGCACGCAGCAAGAACCCAATTTTTTTTTCCTGCACTTTGTGCCCTTTCATGTTAGAACAACCCAAAAAATTCTGGCGCTGTTTGTCTTAAGATAAAAATGGTATCACAGAGATAAAAACATCGGGTGTAATCGTTGACGATTCCTGTATAATTTCTAATATTTTAATGCATTTTTCAGTTGGTTTTTACGCTGACGGCGTCGCACGCATCTTATGCGCTTCTTACACCGATGCCTGAAGTAAACTTAAGCAAAGATGGTATCCTTAACTTTTTGCGTCAACTTGATTTAAAGAAATCACCCGGTCCTGAGGAAATATCAAAGGTTTTCCTAACAGATATGCGATTTGGGTGGCAGAGTATTTGTATAACATATATACAACCTCGTTAGAATCTTGTGTGATACCCGATGACTGGCGCTCGGCGGGGATAGTCCCAATTCATAAGTCTGCATCTCCATTAGAATTGAACAACTACAGGCCAATTTCCCTAACATCCACAATTTGTAAGCTGCTAGAACATATTATATTTGAGGCGATTATGATGCATCTAGAAAATAAGCAACTCCTTCACGACAATCAGCATGGCTTTAGGTCTGGTCTATCCACTGCAACTCAGCTAGCAGAGATAACTGATGATTTCGTAAATTCACTAAATGTGCAGAGTCAAATTGACGAGTGTTTTTAGACTCTTCTAAAGCGTTTGATGTTGTTCCTCGTGATGATTTAGTAACTAAACTGCATGCTATTGGTATTGAACACAACATTGTTCGCTGGATAGCGTGCAAGTTACTTAGCTTCAAGGAAACAATAGGTGTCTGTTAATGACTACATCTCTGACACACTAGATGTGCACTGAGGAGTACCCCAAGCGTCGGTGCTTGGTCCACTGTTGTTTTTGGTTTATATCAATGATATCTATTTATCAGTGCAACCAGTGGTGAAGATCAGACGTTTTGCGGACGATTGTGTTGTGTATTGTCGGAGTCATGAGCGGTGTGGACAAGAGAACAAACGGGGATAGCTGATATTCTAGTTGACATAAGGCGGAAGGCATGGAGCTGGGCAGGCCATGTAATGCGTAGGATGGATAACCGGTGGAGCATTAGTGTTACAGAATGGATACCAAGAGAAGGGAAGCGCAGTCAATGTCGGCAGAAAACCAGATGGGATGATGAAGTTAGGAAATTTGCAGGCGCAAGTTGAAATACGCTAGCGAAAGACAGGGGTAATTGGAGATCGCAGGGAGAGGCCTTCGTCCTGCAGTGGACATAAAATATAGGCTGATTATGATGATATAATGTGTAGGGTATACTAGCATAAATCAGCATTCTTATCAAGTCAGACTAAATGATTCGTTGCATTGAATCAGTGCATGGTGTGACAAATGGGGCTTGAGTCTCAATACTTCGAAAACGGCGAGCATTTAGTAACAAAAAAGCCTTTAGAATATGCTTACACCATTAAAAATGGTTATGTTAAAAACACTCGACAAGTGAAGTATTTGGGTGTCACACTCACGAGTAACTTATGTTGGTAACCCTATACAGATAATCTTTGTAGTAACGCACTGAAAAAGTTGGCATTTTTAAAACGGAAACCGCGTCATGCGCCAACCGCCGTAAAGTTAACCGCCTACAAAGCTCTCATCAGGCCAAAACTAGAATATGCGGACCTAATCTGGAGTCCGTATCAACAATTTTTAATTACAAAAATAGAAAGGGTGCAGAACTTAGCATTTAGGTTTATCTATTCTACCTATTGGCATCTCTCGAGCGTATCTGTCCTTTGCGATAGGGCAAAGATAAAAAGGATCGAACATCGTATAATGGTGTCCAGTATAAAATTTATCTATCAGCCATACCATGGTCACTTAAAAATACCACGTGAACCAAGCCGTCCATGCGCTTTGACTGCAGACACCACAGCAAAACAGTCTTGCAACCATTTAGTTACCTTAACATACATCAATATTCCCTGTTTCCTCTTGCTATTTCACTACAGAATAGATAACCACAGGAAGTATATTATGCGTATATTGTGCTACGCCGCAATGAAGCAACTTAATAAATTCTCACGTCTGTTTTATGTTTATATTAGGTGAAATGCTGAATATATCTACTGTTGTGTGTGCATGGTACATCACTGCTTTGGTTTTAAGTTGCAAACTACAACTCTTCTTCCTGCTTAATATTTATTGTGGACCATTCTGTATTGCAAATGTTGATATCCCTGCATTTTTCTGTTTCTAGCCTTGTTTATTAGAATTGATGTAACGACTCCTGCTTGGGCCCGAATAGGGCCTGCAGTATTTATAAATAAATAAATAAATAAATAAATAAATAAATAAATAAATAAATAAATAAATAAATAAATAAATAAATAAATAAATAAATAAATAAATAAATAAATAAATAAATAAATAAATATTGCACTGGGGAGCGGCCTTGGAGTCAGAGAAGATTGACCATACCTGAGACGGTTCTTCAATTAAGAACTCTAGAGCAGCACGGAGGGCGGCGAGTTCTGCATCCATCGATGATGTAAAATGCGACGTCTTGAATTTTATGGTGACGGACTTCTCGGGAACAACCACTGTTCCTGCTGAGCTTGCAGAAGAAATTGAACCATCCGTGTAAATGTGAAGGCATCCGCTGCGTTTCTCATGCAGGAACAGTATTGTGACTTGTTGTAGAGCGAAATATGACGACTGCGTTTTCTTGGGGGATTCCAGGAATGGTTAGGAGTGTTTCGAAGTTATGTAGGCACCACAACAGTAATGGTGGTTTTGCTGCAGGGGTGTAGTTCGATGGAAGCACTGCACGATGCGAAGCAATAAATTTTGCTGAACGCAGGTTGTGGCCTTGAAGTAGGAAGTGAGGCGAGGTGGTGTAATGGAATCCGGGCGAAATGCCTGACGTGAATTCTTTAAGGGTCCCTGAAGCAGTTCGAACAAATTTTGCAGACGCGTAGTAAAACAGCTACAGTAAAACATTCGCACAACAATTTGTGTGCAGTGTCTCATCTTAAGAGATCTACGGACGATTAAAAGTTACCCTCCTCCCCAGCTATGCTTTTATTGCGATAGAAATTATATAGACACTTCAACCGGATTTCTGCCGTCGCCGTGAGGTTCCGTATAAAGTCCAACGGCGATAAAATCATCGTCGCGCGCCGTATGCGCGAGTGAAAGCACTCGGGGGACGCGCGCTACCACGGAGAGTGAACGCACGGCGGAAAGCAAAAGCGACCGTGTCACGAAAGGCCGTGGGGGTATGAAAGGGAGGGAGCTGGGGCGACGCTTTGCTGCGGCACGAAATGCATATCTTGCAACCGGGCGCGAGCGGAACTGGCCACTCAATCCCCCACGCGACAGCAAGAAAGCGGGAAGGCAGCGCGGGAGGGAGGGGGGGCAGCTTCTACTCTGCCAACACCTGCGCTTGTACTTTGCCCGGCTGTGGCGGTCGCCCGCCCCGTCTCTTATGTCCACACGCTATGACCTTTGTATGCGCTGTGCATTCACCGCTCAGTTTCCATTGAAGCGATAGACCGCATGAACCTTCACCCGCTGCGGCGGCTGCGCTTGCTGCCAGCTTTTTGACCGTCGTTGTCTGCCGTCATTCAGTGTGATCTATTCATGTTTGCTTGTGCGCGCTGACACCACGCTTGTTAATTAAGTTAGTAAGTAATGTGTCCATGTTTAGGCAGCCGATAGAACTACTATCCCTACTCCGAACAGCTCTCTACTAATTTGCTATCGCAATTGATGCTTTGCCTTTCGGGCGAAACCGTGACATTTATTTTTCTCCTCAACTCGTTCGTCAAGTGATCAGAGCTTAGCTCCGCCTTCACTGGCTCTACATCCTGATATGACGTCGTGTTATCTACTTCCGGTTTTCTTGGAGCCAGCGTGCGAAGCCTCGCCAACCTCTCCGGCAGCCGCCAGGCACTCGATCCCAAGCAAGAGCTTCGAGGTAGCGTGCGTTACGAGCATTCTGTCACAGCCCCGAGCGCGCCTGGTATTCCGGTAACCATAGTCGAACTGGGCATTTTGACGAATGTGTGGAAGCGTAAAATGAAGCCCCTCCCCACTACTATTGCTGTGATATGGAGCTTCAGTCAGCGTAGACGGAAGTGGGGCGAGTGAGCGGCCTGATCGGTCTGCATGGTCCAGCCAGCTGGTGGGGCAGAGCTTAACCAGCCAAACAACTAGAAAATATTGCTGTAGCTAAGTATGAACATCTAGAAAAACAACGTGTTCACAATTACGCTCCTTCCAAAAATTTACACCAGCAGAAAGTAGAACATGCTTGATTACTGCTGTATTAGTTCGGTGTTTGGTTGAGCTGTGTGCCACCAGGTGGCTGAAACGTCCAGGCCATTTAGTGTTACTGTATAGCGCCCTAAAGGGAGCCTATATAGTAAGTCTAAGGCCGTTCCCGTTTGCACCTCCGCCCATCCCGTGAAACGCCCGGCGCTGTCAACTTGCGTTTGCGTTTACCCGAATCCCGGACACGCGAATCACTATTGACCTGTATAGACGGTTTCAGTGTTTACAAACAAACCTCGCTTGCCGCTGATTGGTTGCCCGATCGGAAATTCCGGCAGCAGAGCTAGAAGCACTTCCGGCTCAGTTGTTTGAAGGCATGCGTGACGTGAGGCCGGCGCGTCGATGTTTGCACTGCTTGGTGGAATCTGTGATCTGTTAATATTGTCGAGATGACGAGCGACTATATACTTAAAGGCGCTTAGCGCCGAAGCAAAAGATCGGTATCGCCAAAAGCTGATGTTTAGAGGCGGAGAGCCACCCGATCCGCTGTACGATGATGTCGTGCGATTTTAGTTTTCGTCGGGCTCCAAACAACTTCCCTCAGTTACAACCCCGGAGCAACAAGCGGAGCATATTAGTGAGGACATGCAATGAACGCATACTGTTGTCTTCAAGGCACGTAATGGACTGCCGAAAACTAGAAAAAAAATTAATGGCACTTTTTTCTTCTTTCAGGGGTTCGCACTTATATCGATGTATCCGAAAAATAACACAGAATATGCGCAGGACGAGATCGCGAGCGAACAAATACCAGCAAAAACGAGCAAAAGGAACGGCTACCGGAAGTTTCCTAATGGCGCCGGATGCCGGTACCCAGCTTTGGCAGAGCGCGGTGGGCGCTGGATGAAAGCATCTATAGTAATCCTTCGACGTCAAGTGACGGCCGCAAACGCGTAGAGGCCGGTGCCGATCACACACCCCTAACCAGTGCAGCAGCCACTTCGCACGCATCTTTGCCTTGCAGAGGGACACGATGTCGCCCCTTGGCATGTCGCCGATAGCTACGTTTGCAGCCCTAAACGCGAGGCTGAACCACGGTGCTCGCGAAAGGACAGATTATGACCAACACAAACCGTGCAGCTCGCGTCAACGCGGAGCACGTTTTAACACAAGCAGACGACACTTGCTGTGTGCCGGAAGTGCTTTCAAGAGTGTAGCGATGCAATGTCTTTGTGCATTCTCTTTCTGTTACTTCCTTTTTAAAGAAACAAATTAACTAACATTTAAAATATTACGAAGTACATTTGCTCACCATGATTTTGGAAAAATTACCGATGACACGCCGTGGGCAGCCAATCGGATAGCTGGCCCTACTGACGTGATATGGTAAAATCGCGTCAAATGGTCAGGGGCGGCTTAAAATACATCCGAGTGGCGTGCCGTGATCGGTAACAACGTGCCTTTCTAAAACCTTGTAATCAATTATACGCTTTACGCAGAGCACTTCGATGCGTCAATTAATTATCACAAGGACCTACCCTAACGACTCTGTGCCTTTGTACAAAATCGTCAATATCGTTTCAGGGTCCCTTTAGGACATGAACGCTAATATGTGTTGTGATTGGGTCATCACGCGTGATGATGACAGTCGCTGATGAAGATGCATATCTCGGAAGGCCAAGGCAGATTCCCAGTGCTTGTTGCTTGAATCGACTGGAGGACGTGTATGTTTGCTCTTCTGGTCCTGCCCAGCACAGGTCGCGATCTATTATTTCTCCCAGAATGCGATGGGTCTTCTCATAACTAATAGCCTGTCCTTTGATTTTAATGACGTAGGGGCCCATTGCCTTGCGCGTGAAGGCAACCAGCGAGCACTTCTCAGATGACAGCTCTAATCCCCGTCCTTGAAGGTAGTTTGACGTCAGTGTAGCCACTCTCTGAAGCTTGCCACGTACGTGACGACGCGTCACCTCTGATTCCCAGGTGTAGATGTCGTCTAGTGTTGCCAGGTCGGACGAGGCGGCATAGCCCAAAGCTAGAGAAATTGTAGCCCAAATGTAGCCAGACACAAAAAAGAGCAAAAAATTGTAGCCAAATATAGACATTTTTATTTGCAGTTTTATTTGTAAACACATTTATTTTCACATTCGACTACAGCAATCGTTTTTTTGCACAACCCGTTGTAACAAAATGTCCCTGACGGCCGATCCTTCACATCAAGAACAGCGCCACAGTGCTTGCATGCAGAACACTTTTTGGTTGGCCCCGGAACCTCTGAAGTACCACTAAATCGCCGCAGAGGGCGAAAAAGAAAACACGTAACGAAATCGAAACAAGTGGGCACGATGCTTTCGAATTTGATGCACTACCTGACATGAGATTTTAGGCTATTGCGCAAGCAATTAATAATATCATTTTCTCGAATTAGGTACGAAATGGCAACCGAAATATTCACTAGTTAGTGCAAAGCACAGTTTGTTTCATCGTCCTATCTTGTTTTCTCTTTTTTTTTCTCAATTAGCTTGGCTCGGGTTAGCTGGAACACACTCTATATAGTTTCCATTTACACCAACCTGGCCGCCATCTTAGGTCTCTAACACCCCTAGAACATGCATTAAAAAAAAGTGAGATACGACAGATGCCAATCACTGTCTGACTCGGTGTAAGCGAAGCTTTAAAATATTACTACGCAATACGACACATCCGTGTAGAAAGCACGCAGTCGTTTCCGGGGACGTCCGCAACGTAACTCGCTCGAAATGGTAAAAGCCACGACGGCGCACAAAGAGCAAAGGTAAACGACAAATTGATAACAGTTACAGTGGTAATCCTGCGAAAACCGGTTACTGTCAAAAAGCAAACCATGTTCGTGCGCTAATAATAATTGCTGGTATATTGCGTGCCAAAACCGCGATATCATTATGAGCCATGCCGCAGTGGGGGCTCCGAATTAATTTTGACCACCTGGCGCTCCTTAACGTGCACAACAATCTATGTTCCAGGGTGTTCCTGCCTTTCGCCTCCATCAAAATCTGGCCACCGTGGCCGGCAATCAAACTCGCGTCCTGGAGCCAGCAGCGCGACAACTCACCTACCAAGCTAACACGGTGGGTGATGTTCGTGGTACGTGGCGCAGTGATGTCATCGTGGCAAACATGTTTCGATATTGGCACAAAGAGTACCTTCATCTGTGACATTACGGGCAAACTATCTCTACGTTAAAGCACCGGGACTCACCTTTGAGCTCGGGGTCTTGCTCCCATTCCTTTTTATACTTCGTCGCATACTTGGCCCACTTCCCCATCGCTTGACTCTCCTGTAGTGGCATCGGTTTCTGTTCTCATCGTCTCGACCGATCTTATGAGAATTTTCAATATCATTCAGGTAGAGCGCTGCATGCCTCTGCTTCCTTATAATGCTTCTCGTTGGACACGAGTGGGCAGATATTGTTTTTCCGCCTATGTCACAAGATGCGTCCAATAACAAGCAGGAAGAGATGGCTGTAAAGCCTAATGAGAAGCATGGAGCTGGTCAAAAGCAGTGCCCGGTGCGATACTTCGCCCAGAAGCCATGGTCATGAACACACTGGAGCATGTCATATAGCCGTGCTTCCCTTCTTTCATGACGAACGTATTTTACTGCCCTCCCTTTCTGAGCATAGTCACGTTAGTACAGTGTGCTATAACACCTTCTACTCCCAGGCTCATCCCGATGCCGAGGTATATCGGGTGTCTGATGACTGAAACCAATAACACGAAGATGAGGCGAAGTTACTGGCGCAACTGTTAGCACGGTGTAACTATAAGTGCATCAAAGATTAAAGCCACCGGCTCAGACAACGGCGCAGAGAAAGGGGGACAGGGGGGGGGATTTCACGCACGCCCACACGCACAGCCGTGCTGCCGGCTCAGCCAGCTAAAAGATAGCCTTCGAGATTTCTTTCTACTCGATTTGCTTCTACTCTGGAGCGTGGATTAGGGCGCCACTACAAACAAAGCCAGCTCGCAAATTTTCAGTAGCCCAAATATAGCCACATAGCCAACTTGCCCAACTAGACGCCACAATGTTTTTCCTGTAGCCCGATTTGGCCATATATATTCAAAGCTGGCAACGCAGATGTCGTCTGCGTATGTCGACAGATGCACGGACCGCGGAAGTACATCAACAAGGCCGATGAGCGCAAGGTTAAAGAGCGTGGGGCTCAGGCCTCCACCTTGAAAGACACCGCGTCAAGTGCAATGGTGTGTTGTTGTACCATCTTCTGTCTGTACGAAGAAGGTTCTGCCCTTCATATAATAGCCGCATATCCAATGCGGGTATGCCGCACACGTGACTTTTTGCGGGACTACGCCGCCACCGAAATTTGTAACGGAATACAAGCTTCGCTTAAATATCCTGTACAAAATTCTTGCAGAAGCCCAAGACGAGCGTGAACCCATTCAAATACGCTTGGTGCCTGATACAGTAAATATCGCAAGCAGGTGGGGTCCACCACTGACCACCGATGCAGGCACACGTTGGCCGCTGGGAAGAGCAGGTTCCTGCGGACATCTTCGACAAGCATCACGGAGAACGGGTAATCGAAGAAGAGCGACCACATGGAGCTGGTCTGGTACCGGAAGCCGACCTGGCGTCCACTCCGTATGAAGACGCGCAGGAAGATGGATGCGAAGATTACGGTGGGAGGCGATCACAGAAGACGCGGCTTATATCAACCCGAATGGCACTGATTCGCGCGGCATCTGGAGAAGGATCCCGCAGTAAAACTGTCCCTTTCTTTGCTTTGTTATCTTTTCTCTTTCCTCCTAAGCCAGAGCCAGTTCGTGTAAAATACACGCGCTTGATCCCGAACGCACTCTTCTAATGAGAAGCACGAGCGCTTGAGAAGGCTGCATGTGTTACCTCGTTTGCATAAACCAGTCACGTGGACAGCGACTCTTTTAGCTTTCCAAATGAGCAACCGCAGAAATCAATAGCGGTGCCTATGTCCGCGTAACGCATAAACGCGACGGTAGCGACGTAAAAGAGCAGCCAGAGATTTGGCAACAAGTCACGTGGAGCTGACCTGCTTTATTTGGCCAAAAATCTATCGCCGTTGTAGTGATTCGGTGTTTATTATTATAATAAGTGAATACATATACAATAGCGTGTCAAACGTGCGTGATTATATATATATATATATATATATATATATATATATATATATATATATATATACGCCGAGAGAATTAAAAGCGCACGATTCGATGCGATGAGGCCAAATGTAGCGAATAGCCACCGGTTGAAGTGTATTGTCGAAGAGGAATCTTATTTCAAACGCCGCACTTTACCTTCAGGGCCAACATGGAGACGGAATTACGGAGATCCAACAGCCTTTTCGTCCGTGAGCAAATTTCCATGTTCACCGCAGTGTCCGGGAACCCATTCAAATGTTTTGCGGCGGTGCCCATTTCGCAAGGCACAGTGATAAAGTTCGGCCCCTTCGGGAACAAGCCAGTAATATAAGATCTTCGTCTGAGCACAGAGACTGGTATAGCGTCACCAAAGACCATCCATGCACGTCTGGGGCGGTTATCGGGAGATGTAACGAACTGCTTCGCGAATGGCAGAGCCGCTACACAGCCGCTTATATAGAATAGCTTATAAAAATCATTAAGGTATAGAATAGCAAAGCAACAAAAGAAAAGTTTAGGTGATGCTTGGTGCAAGCACACTCTTTGGAGTCCCCATGCCCAAAACAGTGAAATCCAGTGACGTTTGCGCTGCTTTTGAGGCAGCCCCTGTGAGGTAAAACACTAATTTCGTTGAGTGCCATTGTTGAAGGAATCATTAAATTAAAATTAAATTATAAAGTTTTACGTGCGAAAACCACCATACGATTGAGGCACGCCGTAGTGGGGGACTCCAGATTATTTTGGACCACCTGGGGTTCTTTAACGTGCACCTAAATCTAGGTACACGGGTGTTATCTGCATTTCGCCCCCATCGAAATGCGGCCGCCGTGGCCGGGATTCGATCCCACCATCTTGTGCTCAGCAGCCCAACACCATAACCACTGAGCAACCACGGCGAGTCCGAAGCAATCATCATCATAATCATAAAAATAATCATAATCAGCAGTGCAATAAAATAAAGACCTGACGCAGGCCTTGTTTTCTACTGTTTTCGCGCATGTGTCTGTTCACATATCGCCGTGTTGTTGAAGCACGAGACATGCCCCACAACGCCCTAGTTATTACTATGCGCCCAACCTGATACTGCGCTTGTGCTTACATCGGAGTAAACCGGGGTAGTGCAGTGGAAAAGCAATCTTCGTGGTGGAATGCACTCTCGTTTATGCGTGAATTACAAAAGTGTAGCACTAACGCTCGGTCACGTTTAATTGAAAACTGCAATGGAATCAGACATTTATGTGCAATTAGGTAGCTTTAAATGTAAACAGCCATAGCAAATAATTCAACTACGATTTTTAGCTGGTCCAACATTAACATTAATGTTTCAGTAAGGAGAGAAATGGAAGCACGGGGAGATGCGATTTTCTGCTTCACTTTGGAAAGCAGCCGTGTCAAATGCAAAATGCTTCCCTTTTGCAACAAGATCCTTTTCAAGCGCAGCTTGACAATTCAACCCGAGAGCTACAAAATGCCATTCTATGCATTCTATTGTGGGCCGCCCACTTTCACGTATACGGCCAGAAGACACAATCGAATGAGTACAATAGTTTTCCCTACTTTTCAGAATCTTGTGCTAGGAATACGATAGGATATTTTTGTGCACAGCTAAAAATCAGAGTGCTCCGACATAGACACAACAGCAATCAACAATCTAATCTTCATTTAATTAAAACGATAACACAGAAAGATAAAGAACTGAATGAAATTGACCTGCGGGAAGTGACGTTACATAAAAAGGAGAACGTCCAGAAAAACGTGCACGTCACGGTAGCGCACACTTCTTTGTGGTACATTGATTTATGACACCACGTCGGCACCCCTGATCCGCTGGTGTAGCCGCAGCTGACGAAGCAGGAGCCCTTGGCGATGGACGCGGTGCTTGTCACTGCGCGGCTGCGTGCGATTCATTCGCATCGAGCAGCAACCGCAGCCTCGCCGACCGTGCAGGGCGTCGACAGCTCGGGCCACTGCAACAGTGAAACACAAGCACACCGTCACCCTGGGACTTGTATTTCTCTAAAAACTTTAAAATACGTGCTGAATCAAAATCTCATAGAAGCATGGCTACGAGTCAGGATGTACGGAAGGTAATGGCAAACACAAATATTACGGACGAATTGATCGATTTTAGCAGCGAAAGGAGACGCGCATGGTTACGGGCAATATTACAGTCTCCATAGTTCTGAATAATTAGTCAGAGCCTTGTCACACTAACTGCTTTTTGTTTTCTGGTCCTCCAAAATCTGTGACTCCGAAGCTGCAGTTTGACTACTTTTATGCTACGAGCTACAGCTGCCAGCCTTGCTAGCAAATACGGAGAAACTCGCGCCATCTTCTTTCTTTTTTTTTCACCCCTTTTTTGCTAAACGCCATCGAATAGTGCTGAAACGTTTACTGACCATACAGAACTTTCTTAGCGTTTACCACACGATAGCCAACGTCGACCACGGAGAGCGGAAGGCAGAAGTAGCGATTGACTGAAGCGTCAAATACGCCCCATCATGCGGAATATTTGCGAATCCAGCCACGCATACTCCATCTATAGTTTAACCTACTGCATGCCAGTGACTGTGGACACTATCAGTTTCGGGTCGCCACAAGCAGTGATTATGATTAACCGGCAGAGGAGTTCATCTAGGCATGAGCTAGATACTTGACTGGCGTGCGCCAGTGGCCTCATCCTCCGCAGTGTAAACATTCCCCAAGTTGACCTTAAGAAGACCAACTGCGGGGGTGCTTTCCTCAACACTCTCGAATGCCGCCATATTGTCTAATTCGCCCTCACCTCTGCTCTCGTTGGCTCACGGGCATATGCTACGGTCGCCATGATTGGCTCAGAACGCCAACATGTAGGAATTTCACAAATTCCAGAATAGCACTCAGATACCACTGAAGAAGTGCGCGTGTGTGTGGAGGATGCCCTGGCAGAGCGAGGGATAGCCGCTTCGTCAGGATGCCACATTTTTTTTTTATACGTACCTTTAGTTTTGCTCAGTGCTCAAAGTTTTGGAGGATGAACAGCAACGCACTGCAACGAATGCCTTTTACCGGTCAGTACATGGAACGGCGACGGGCAGTCACTCTGTAGCCGGTTTCTAAGCATGGAGTAATCCCAAGTGTACGTTTACAGTCTAAATTAGAGAACTGTTACACATGCAGGTGAACCTGGAAACGAAACAACGCATTGGAGTACTTTCGTATTGTTCGCGCTTCAATTTATTTTATTGAAGAGTTTGAAGATTGAAGAGTCAAGAGTTTATTGAGCTTTAGCTGGCGTCAAGTGTCGCCTTCGCCTATTGGTGTAGGGCTACTTTTGAACCCTGCTGAATTAAAACGAGGTCGGAGTTTTCAAGAACATTGTCGATCCCGACACTTGAGAAAATGAATCGGGAATGAGCATTTATTCTCTCGTAGATTATGTGGGGAATCCCCGCAATGTACTTTCCTCTGAACTTAGAGATACGCATACTTCAGCAAAAATGTCTATTGGAAGGCTCGCCCAACACTAGTGCACTTGCAGGTCACATCACGTCGAGAAGTGTGCAGTGCTTCGGCTACAGGCTAATTAGAGTTTGCTTAATTGTTTTTAGCCTCGTGAAGAGCATGTTATGAAATGGCAAAATAAATTCAGCTCGTATGTTCGGTCTGTTGGCACTGGCAAAGAAAGAGCAGTTTTGATATTTTTTTCTTCTTTTTACATGTACATGGGGGCTTCAAAAAAAAATGCGCAAGGTTTTCGTAAGGCATTCCACATTTAGTTGCGAATAATGTGGAGTTAACGTATTTCGAACTATCTAAAGGACAATAACCCAGTCATCGAGGCGCAGCGCACAATTCTAAAATTTCGGGTGGAGTATCGTACTATCTGTGCCAATGAAATCATTTTGACGCCAGAGCCACTGTTTTCGCAGCCGGCGTTCGAAGAAACAACCAGCTCACCTTTCTGGGTTGCGTGCCCTTGTAGTGGTGCAGCCATTTGTTCCAGGGCCCGAAGTACGGTGGGACCTTGGAGATGCCAGGACGGAGGATCCACGCAAGTCTTGCACCGCTTCTGTCTCCAGTAACGCGTCGCGGAATGCCAGGCGCTGCCGCTGCTGCTGATCCGAAAGAGCGGCCCGACATGACGTCATGCTGACACTTGCGGTGCAAGGTGCGGCGAGACCTGCAGAAGCGCTGGTGAGGTCGAAACGGGGGAGCAAGCCGTTTGCTAGATGGCGGGTTGCGAGCGCTGTCAGCTCCAAGGCGGTCGGGAAAGGGTTCAGGGTGCTGGACGAAGTCGAGTCGCCGATGACGCCTTCGGTGACGCCGACTACTCATTCCGGAAAGCGTGAAGGAGATCAGTGTGGTCGAAGGAGATATAATCTGCGATGCACGGTGGCGTCTCGTGCAGCATCGAACAGGCAGCTGCGCTTCTTCTTTGCCTTTTACTCACGCGTAATCTTCTCGCGCCCACGAGAGGCACCTTGCTTGGTAGCTTGTTCCCAATTTCATGCCGCTTACCCACTACAAAGGATCGGCCGAGAAGACGGTGGTTATAGGGAAGAAGGAGAGTAAAAACGTAAAAAAAGTATGTCACTGTAAGGTAGAAATGTTTGACAATTATGAAACATACTTACTTCTGCAGAATCTAATTTATTATAATTTCATATATACAACAGATGTGGTGGCATTAGAATAACTTAGAGTACCTAATCAGCAATTTGATCAAATATTCAATTCTGGATTCAGCAGAATTAACAGAGTTGTGTCACAGAGATAATCGCAAATGCAGATAATCTATCTCGATATTTTTATCTATACTTTTTTATAAGCCCGTCTCGTGCCAGGAACGAGAAAGTTGCATTGTTCATTATATTATCGTAATATCGCGCTGCGTCTTTACCTGCGAAGAAAGAAAACAATTAGTGCACGGTTGGACGAAATATGGCCTTATTGTGGGTCCAGTAATATCTACAGTTCAAAAGAAAAAAAATCAGTTGTGGTCTTACGAATATCTGATAGGCGATTTGTCTGATGAGGGCAGGAGCATCGCGCTGGTTACGTTTAAGATAACCGAGCGTACGTGAGGCTTTCGCAGTTATTTTTTCGATGTGCGCAGACAATGACAGGTTAGGTGCAAGGAGAATGCCGAGGTACTTGTATGAGATGGTGCGTGTGACGGGGTTCTTATCCAGTGAGTAATCCAAAGCGGGAATTGTCTTTTTGCGGGTGAATGCTATTAGTTTGCATTTATGAGTGTTTAGGGTCATTTGCCAAGAACACCAGTTAGTAATACGGTCAAGATCTCGTTGAAGACCGACGTGATCAGAGAGGGTGTGTGAGAGTATTACGATTCTGGTTTATAGAGCACTCGACCACCAAAAGAACACCAAATTAAAAAATTATTTGTGAAGTTTTGCGTGCCCAAACCACGATCTGATTATGACGCACGCCGTAACGGGGGACTCCGCAACTCGGACCACCTGGAGTTACTTAACGTGCACCTAAATCTAAGTACACGGGTGTTTTTCGCATTTCGCCCCCATCGATATGTGGCCGCCGTGGCCGGGATTCGATCCCGCGACCTCGTGCTCAGCAGCCCAACACCATAGCCACTTAGCAACCACGGCGTGTCAAAGGAACACCAGTTCGCCAAGTTATTGTGATATCACACTGCCGACGGAGCGCTGAAGGTCACGAAAACAAGTTGAGCGTTCCGTACTCACAGGCAGGCTATGCGGAAGCGGCTCAGACACGTCTGGTAGGCACCCAGGTTCTCAGCTTTTCTCGTACGTATCTCTTTTGTACGAGAAGGTTTAAATAGCGTGAACAGCAAATGTTATATTAACATGCGTAAACACCGCACAAACACCATACCGAGCAGAGGCAAGAGAACAAAATACGGTGCGTCCGATCGCCCGCAGCCGCGCAAAGTACAAGTACGCAGTTGCTGGCAGAGTAGAAGCCACACCACCTCCCCCCGCACAGCCTTCCCGCTTTCATCCTTTCGCGTGCGAGATTGAGTCGCCAGTTCCCTTTGCGCCCGGTCGCAAGATAAGCAGTTGGTGCCGCAGCAAGGCGTCGCCCGCCCTCCCTTCCATCCCATCCCCCCCACGGCCTTTCGCGTGACGGAAGATGTCACGCTTGCCCCCGCGGTGGGTTCACTCTCCATGAAAGCCTGCGCCCTTCGCGTGCTTTCACTCGCACATACAGCATACAGCGCACGGCGACGATATTATCGCCTTTGTACTTTATATGGAACCTGACGGTGACGGCGACGCCGACGCCGGCGGCAGAAATTAAAGAAAACCACTAAAACCAATCAATATTTTAGGCTTGGTTTGTTGGCTTACAGAACAACTCCCCCCCCCCCCCACCCCCCCGGAAGGTGCGACGTCCCCCGGCGGAGATACTTCATTCCAGAAAGCTACGAACAACGCTGCCAGAAATTCAGGACGGCTCTGGCCTACCTGTTGTCAAGCGTCGTCAGACAGCAAATAACTGGCCACCGCTGCCACCTCTGAGCCAAGGTGACATTGTTCGTGTGAAGAACTCTGTCCGGGATGAAAAAGCAAAGGTCATGCTGAGGTGTGCTCAACCCAGATCCTACAACGTGGTCACTGAAGATGGGAGACTTCGGCGTCGCAACCGAAGGCATTTGCTGCCTACGAAAGAAACATTTAGCCGTTTACTTGATGACGACAGCGAAGACACTTCCGGGAACGGCGCATCGCAATCGCAGCAGCAACAGCAGCAGCGACCGTTGACGCTTGATAGGCGTGCAGTGTCAAGCACCCCTGGGAATAGCACCTCGCAGCCGCAACAGCGACCAATGACGTGCGATGGTGGTGCGGTGCTAAACGCTCCGGTGTGTAGGCGATCGCAGAGATAACGTGTACCCCCGCGAAGTTTGGCATATGGCAGGAACTTTGAGCAAATGTCCTAAGTTGTTTGTGTGTGTGTGTGTACATTGACCGGATGTTACGCTTAACCCCTCCTTTGTTTACGCTTTGTTTATGTTTTCATTCTCTCATGTTGCAGGAAAGGAGATGTATCGTATGCGCGATGGGCAGCCTGCGCCGTGCTGGCTCAGAACTGTAGCTGATACGCATTGCTGACTGATACATCCTTGCTCTCTGTTGGTGCTTACAGTATAAATACCTTTTGCTCAATGAAGCTGGGCTTCTTATCCCCTTGGAACTCGGCGTACCATAACTACGATACATGGTCGTCGACGACGACGCCGACGACGACGCCGGCGCTTGGAGTGAGTGAATGAAATAACTTTATTTCACTCACTCACTTCTCCTTATATGTCCTTATATGGACACTCGCTTGGAGTGTCCATATAATTGCTATCGCAAAACAACGTTCCCCTATACCCCGGCACCGCGTCAGCGAATAACACCACGGACAGAGCTAAAACTTGGTGCCTGGGAAAAGAAAAATTAACAGCTCTGGGCATTTTTTTAAATTTCTACTTAGCCAACAAGACTCAGCACTCTAACGGCATCCGAAATTGAAAAGAGATTAGCACACTGCGACGACTCCAAAGAGCTGGACATATAACAGTAATTTCCCTTCTGCTTCACGGCAGCTGTATCCGAGAACTTAAATAGTTAATTGCTTTAAACCATGAGATATCACAAGGCAGTATATTGACTAAAGTAGTCTGCAACTCATACGATTCTAGGCGTGAGTACCACTGGCACGACTGATATACCACATCAGAAAACTTATTAGCCATTGATTAAGGCAGTATGAGCCAATTAGCGGTGCATCACTGCATCCGTCACACCACCCCAGGTTTCACGTTAGTGGAGCTGCATTTGGCTCAATGGGTCATTTGACACTTACGCATAAATTTAATCCACCGCTCAAACCGAGCCTACGACTTATCTCGTGCTAACTGTAACAACTAATAAAAACTAAAACAGTAAGTAAGGCATCCATAATGGCGAAATTGCTAAGGGAGTTAAAGAAAAAAAATGTCACAGTTTCGCCCTAAGGGCGAAGCAATGAATGCGATAGCAACACAGCAATCTCATACGAAGTAAGGTGAGCGGCTTTGGTAGCAATATGAATTGTAGTAAACATGAGCTGATTAAGTAAGCAGGTGTGCTGCGGCGTAAGTAGACCGACATGAAGAGAGACTCGATGACCACGAGAAGACGCGTGTGAAACGGCGGTGTTGATGAGAAGCGCTTCCCGTGGGCAGCGCGCGTGCGAAGGGACACACCTGTAGCGCTGCACTGCCGATCCGGGCAGCATTACATGTGTAGCGTGCGTTGGAAAATGTGGCCCGACTAGTACTAACTGAATGAACAAGCGTGGTGTTAGCGCGCGCAAACAAACATAAATAGATCATACTGAATGACTGCAGACAACGACTGTCAAAACGCTGGCAGCAAGAGCATATATACGCCGCAGCAGCGGGCGAAGGTACGTGCGGTCTATCGCTTCAACAGAAACTGAGCGGCGAACGCATAGTGCATAAAGGGCAGAGCCGTGTGGAGATAAGGGACGGTGCGGCGAGCGACGAGCGCGGTTGTTGGCAGAGAAAAAGTGCGCCCCCCCCGCCCCCTGCTCCCTCCAGCGCTGGCTTCCCGCTTCCTTGCTTGCGCGTGGGAGAGATAAGAGACCGTGCGGTCGAGCGACGAGCGCGGTTGTTGGCACAGTAGAAGTGCCCCCCCCCCCCCCCACTCCCTCCGGCGCTGGCTTCCCGCTTCGTTGCTTGCGCGTGAGAGATTGAGTGCGTCCGCTCTCCGTGATAGCGCGCGTCCCAGCACGCTTCCGCTCGGGCATACGGCGCGCGGTGAAGATTTTATCTATACGGAACCTCACGGTGACGGCGACGACGACGGCTACGGCGACGGTGACGGCGACGGCGACGCCGACGGCAGAAATCCGGTTGAAGTGTCCATATAATTGCTATCGCAATAAAATGATGGTTCCGCGAATATACTTTATGGTAAAAGACATCATCAAGCTAAAATAATACTAGTGACGGCTTGGCCGCACGGCGAGCGTTTTCTGAAACGCTCTGTTTTGAACAAAAGCGTGCTCCTCACTTTTTTCTGGACGCTTTATTTCGTAATATAGCAGATTCCCATACGTGGCCACTATTGGCCAATAGCTGACATCAATCAAGAAGGGAGTTTTC
This sequence comes from Dermacentor silvarum, assembly GCF_013339745.2. Taxonomy (NCBI): domain Eukaryota; kingdom Metazoa; phylum Arthropoda; class Arachnida; order Ixodida; family Ixodidae; genus Dermacentor; species Dermacentor silvarum. Next base: position 288,636,264 of record NC_051154.1, read on the forward strand.
ATCGATCAGTTTTCCTATGGTTACTTTGTATATTTATTGACGCAGTTCAATAAACTACCTGAAGCAAGCGAAAATCTGCTCTGCTATTTCGATAAGACTTACGTACTTCCGGAAGAAGCCGAGTATTGTCTGGTCACGCTCAGCCGCGGCCGCCCACGTAGGACCAGACTGTAAATTGGTGTCGTAGCCGACGGGTATCGCTCATTTCGACTAATTTTCAACACTCAACTACACTCTTAAAAATAAACTTAGCAAATAGGTAGTAAATGCACGTTTTTACTAAGTTACTGTGTATTTTACCACCTTCTGACTAGTTCTGTACTAGCCAGCGGTTAGTAAAGCTAGTAAGTGCTGCCATTACTAACCAGAAATGCGTCTTAGTAGTTTTTACTAAGTAACTACTAAGCAACTACTAACTCGTCTGGCCTTGGCCTATTATGCTGTGATGGTAACAGTTTTATGCGAAACTGAGATAAACTGTAGTGTTGTTCAATATGTTGGATTAACAGTTAGATGCGACGTCGTAGCACACATATGTACAGACAGTAGGGTTTTAGACATTTTTGCACAAAGCTTTGATTATTTAATCAAATACATAGGTGCTCACCGGTGCCACATGTACTCCCTCAAACTAGGCCTACAAGTACTCGTCAAGTTGCTCTTTCAGTAAGTGTTGCATAGCACCTTGGTCGTTCTGTTTGTATGTCCTTGCTTGTCGTTGTTTGTTGGAGATAGTAGTACATTCTTGTCCGGAATCAGTGCGCCTTCATGTCCTTCGTAAATTTACATTACGTGTATGTATATACCATCAATTAATGCGATAGGGCGCGGCTCTTTTTTTTATGTATATTCTTTTACTTTCTTATGCTTTTACAATACCATCGACTTCATATGACAATGCAAGCGGCACTTATAAATGGAATAGGCCCCATTGTATTGTTGGTAATTATATTTCAGTTGCGTTAGTAACTGCACTACCGAGGTAGTATTTAGTTAGTACTAAGTTAGTGTTTTTTTCTAGCTTCAGCAGGTAGTGAAAAGTACTAACCATCATTTTACTAGCTGCACTTACTAAGAAGGTAGTGCTAGTATTTACTTAGTGAATATGACGACCTTTTTTTAAAGAGTGTTTTAAAACACACTCCCGCTTGCCAGCGTGCACACTCCTAGCCACTCCTGGCTTTACGACATGGCAGACTTCGTTTCGCTTTGAGCTACCGCCGCAGCCTTCGCAGTGCGAGGGAGCCGGAGGGGTACATACGCGACCTTTGAATGCCAATAACTCCGCTTCTGCTGAACGCATTGAATTACTTTTTGCGGCGACGCATTTCTGACATAGTCTATTTTAACTATACATGCATTTCCCGACATCGATAAGATATAGTTTAGGGCCCCTTTAAATTATAAAATGCTTATATTTTCCCGGTTGGCCTTTAGCTGTACCGCGATTTTCTGTAAATTAGGGAAATATATATATATATATATATATATATATATATATATATTGGCAGTGCCACCCTGTGCGAAAGGCCGTGGGGGGATGGGAGGGAGGGGGCGGCGTTGTTCTCCAACAGCAACTGCGCATTTCGCGACTGCGCGCTTGGGGAACCGTCGATCGCGGCTCAATCTCGCGCGCGCAGGGAGGGAGGGAGGGGGGGGGGGGGCGTTTGACTGCGGCACCAACTGCGTAGTTTGCACGGCCGCAAGCGCTCGCGAGTGCCTTATCTAGAAAGCAATCTGCAGGCGGCTCATATCTTTATGCGTGCGGTGATCTCGCCGCTCAGTTTGCGTTGAAGCGATGCACAGCACGAAGGTCACTTCACTCACTAATGCTGCCGCGCCGTTTCGTGACGCCAGCTTTTTGACCGCGAGTGTCCGCGGCCATCGAGTGTGACGTGTTCATGTTTGCCAGTGCGCGCTGACACCATTCTTGTTAATTTAGTTAGAAAGCGAATACTTCCAAGTTTATACGGCCGATAAATCTACTATCCATACTTCGCATAGCTTTCTACTCATCGATGGTTCGCCTTTTGGGCGAAACTGCGGCTGTTATTCTCTTTTATTCAGAATCAAAATAATTATACATGAAACAAATTGTTCCGAAACAAGGCCCCAAAAGTCTAGGAAGTATGTTGCTCTCGGACGAAAAAGAAGTCACAGGCCCGCTCGGCACGCGCCGCACAGTCGCAGCGTAAGCTGGTGGAGCCGCTGAAGAGTAGCTCCAATTTGGGCACCAGGCACAACAGGGTCTTCGCGGCAGTCTGTTCGCCTCGTTTTGACGAGAATGATCTGAATTGTCCACTCGGCGTCGACGGAAAGCTGCGGCTTGTAATGCTCTCTACACAGCAGTCCGCACAGTCGTCTGCGCCTGCGGACGCTGCGTTTGCAGGCATTTTACCTAGATGGCGCCACCATACTGGCGGAGGCTCGAGCCGTCTTCCCCTGCGTGCTACGCTTATAGGGTATTTTCCGCGGCCCGTTAGCAAGTGCTTGCGTGGCTCAGTGGTAGAGTATCTGGCTCCCACGCTGCGGTGGTGGGTTCGATTCCGGCGGCAGTCGGGTACTTTTTTAGCGTTTCCGGCGATAGCGGTTACGCGGACGCCGCCGGCGGCGGCATCATCGCGACCCGAGACTGCAATTGGAATGAGCCCACAGCAGCTTACGCTGTAAAAGCAAAATCCTAGTGACAACTGCGAGCAGGCTATTAATTAGGGCCTCAAAAAACGGAAGAAAACCGCCAAGATTAAAGAAAAAGCTGCTGAAATTTGTTTATATCGTTACCCGACAGCAAGGATCTATTAAAACATTCAGTAAGAGAAAAATGAGCATCATATATGGCTCCAGAATACACTGCAGATATGAACACGCGTTAGCTAGGCAACGAATATTGCGGTATTGTTTTGCTTTTTATTATTTGCAAGTGACTGGTCCATGTTTGATAGTTTATAGCGAAATGCTAAGTAGTCGAACGGTTTCCTTTCAGCTATCATGATCCTTCAATCCTTTAACAATTTAACGTAGTGGAGAAGCCAACATACTGTACTTGTAGCGAACATTTACAATTAATACGAAATAAATACTCAAAAACTATATAAATAAATAACAGAATGTTTCATCTAAAAAAATGTTAACGAAATCGACGCGACCCAGTACATTGACGTACGCTACATATTTACGTATTGATTTTGTCCGCCTTAATAAGGTTATTGAGGCTCCCAGAATGAACAAACTGCCTTCTAAAATAGTCTTGTTTCTGGTGGAGTTCACAGAATTGCAGAGAGAGAAAGAAATTAGAAGAAACTTTATAGAAGAAAAATAAGGTTAAGTGGGCCGGCGGGTGCATGAGTCCACAGTCCAGGACTACAGTGGCCACCGCCCCGCACCGGGCAAGGTCGAGGAGGCTCAGCTGAGTCTGCAGATCAGTCTGGGCGAGGATGGCTGCCCAAGGCTCCCTAAGAGAATTTTGTGCTAATTAGTGTAAACTTGAATTTTAGGGCCATGATTTGCACTCCCATGAATTAGTTTTACGGAATAATATCCTAAACATAATGGTTCACTTCTTTTATTTCTCATTCTGCGATCACCGTAATTTTTTACCTCTGACTGAGACGACTTTATCTAGTTTTCGTCGACAAACCTCAGTGCTGTATACCTAATGATTCACCAGGAGATTATGCAAAGGCCATCGGTTCGACAGCGAACGGCACTCTGGAGTTCTTGAGCAACAGCCAAATTTACGGTTATTGTATACAATAAACGATATAATAAATAGTGGGATTTTATGCCCCAAAACCATGATCTGATTAGGAGGCACGTCATAGTGGGGGACACCTGAATAATTTTGACCACCTGTGGTTCTTTAACGCACACCCAAATCCCGATACACGAGGGTATTTGCGTTTCGCCTCCATCGAAATGCGGTCAGGATTTGAGCTCGCTACCTCGTGCTTAGCAGCGCAACGCCGTAGCCACTATAAGCTACCACGGAAGGGCTATTGTACATAGCATGCTAGCTGCGGGAATCAGGCTTGTCACGCCAGGCGTATGAGACGAGACCCCGCACACTCAGCGCAGGAAATGATATCAAAGCGATAAGGCGATCAAAAATTGTGCTCAATGGTCTGTCGCACTTACCTCCTCCTCTCCGGCACACTGGCTGACGTATTGGTGACACAGTTTCGATATATCACTCCTGTGAAAAAAAAAAGTACAGCGCTCTAATTCTCTTCCGACATGCAGCGAAATTCTTCCGTGCGCATACATATCACACTCATGAGCAACACCTTAGTTGTGAAACGAATTTAGGCCTAAGACTGTACCACGCGAGCGTATACTTGGACGTATAAAATTCACCTTACTCCGGTAAACCCCTGCACAATGCAGTGCTACAAGCTTTTTTTATTTTCTTCTCAAATGTCTTTTGTTTTAATTATATCCCCACTGGAACGTTCCGTATGCCAACCAATAATTCCGCATGTTTTCCGTACGCTATCCGCATAATTGTTATGAAATTTATATGTATTTCACATAAATTCTATAAGAATCCTACCGAGAACGATCGAATGGAATTATTGAAGGGAATACGGAACGTTTCAGTAACGATGCCTGAAAGCGATTCTTTGAAATAAAATGAAAGCAAAATCATACGCCCACTGGAGTTAAAATTGATAATGGCTGGCTTTGTTCGGTGGGAGTCAGGTATGCGCGGTGATTATGGAACCAGGTGATAGACCGGGGCACTTCGTTCGCTCTCATAACAGTATATCATCGAAAATCCTCAAGTCTGGTTCCGCGTAAAACAAAGTGAGAACAGAAGCAGTGTACTTCTCCTAACATCTGCCGCTCTACGCACCAAGTGTGCGACATATTTACAGAGCTAAAGGCACAGCAGAAACAGTCCTCTCTTTATTTCACGTTTTGTTTTGTCTCGCTATTACAGTTATAGGGACGTGTCACACAATTCAAGCAATCAACAAGCCCAGCTTTCTGCTTTAACTACCGTTCTACGCACGTGCACTCTTAAAAAAAAAGGTCGTCATATTCACTAAGTAAATACTAACACGTTACTAGTCCCAAAAAGCACTACCTTCTTAGTAAGTGCAGGTAGTAAAATGATGGTTAGTACATTTCACTACCTGCTGAAGCTAGGAAAAAGCACTAACTTATTACTAACTACACACTACCTTGGTAGTGCAGTTACTAACGCAACTGAAATATAATTACCAACAATACAATGGGGCCTATTTGATTTATAAGTGCCGCTTGCATTGTCATACGAAGTCGATGGTATTGTAAAAGCATAAAAAGGTAAAATAATAACTATACATGAAAAAAAAAGAGAAGCGCGTCCTATCGCTATTTATTAAGGCGTTAATTGGTGGTATATACATATACGTAAGGTTTACCAAGTACATGAAGGCGCACTGACTCTGGGCAAGAATGTATTACAATCTCCAACAAACAACGACAAGCAAGAAAACACATACAGAACGACCAAGGTGCTACGGAACAATTACTGAAAGAGCAACTTCTCGTGTATTTATAGGCCTAGTTAGAGGGAGCACAAGTGGCACCGGTGAGCACCTACGGTATTTGGTTAAGTAATCAAAGCTTTGTGCATAAATGTCTAAAGCCTACCGTCTGTACATATGTTATACGACGTCGCATATAACTGTTAATCCAACATAATGAACAACATTACAGTTTATCTCAATTTCGCATAAGACTGTTACAATCACAGCATAATAGGCCAAAGCCAGACAAGTTAGTAGTTGCTTAGTAGTTACTTAGTAAAAACTACTAAGAAGCATTTCTGGTTAGTAAAGGCAGCACTTACTAGCTTTACTAACCACTGGCTAGTACCGAACTAGTCAGAAGGTAGTAAAATACACCGTAACCTAGTAAAAACGTGCATTTACTAGCTATTTACTAAGTTTATTTTTAAGAGTGTGTGGTATAGGTCGACTCCACGCGCATGGGCGTTGTGGCAACCACTCTGTGGCCGGCATGCTGCGAAGTCGTCACCTAGATCGCCGTGTCACCAGCTGCAACCCCCGGAGACCACCGCAGCACATGGGCCAGAGCCGGCGTGGTCGACCCCTCCTCCTCCGCATGCGCATCGGCTGCTGCCGGACCGCTGAAAAGGCCTACCGACTCATAGGTATACTGGCAGTCCGTTCTGCGATAAGTGCGCCGACAACGAGACAGAGGCGTACCAACTATTTCTCGAGTGGGGGGGGGGGGGGGCAAACTGCAGATCTGACTCTCTCTCTCTCTCCATATATATATATATATATATATATATTGAATTACTAGTATACTAAGTAAAAAAGCCTGGAATTAATCTGTGAGGTATTTTTATATGTAACAATAGACCTATATTTCTCAATAACACATGGTGAACCATCGAGGCCCGAAAAATTATTTGAATTTGCATTTATTACTTGTTGCCATAAAATCTATATGTGATGCAGGGACAAATGGCATTGAGTGCCCAGAGGTCCCTGATCCAACCCAGTAGCAGCAGTGCAGTTCACAAAAAATGCACATTTGTTGCAGTCAATTTTACTAATTAAACATTTTACTTGGTGTCTACAGCATAAATGTATCGCTAGTTAAGGTAATAGTACTGTAGAGGTTATACAGAACGAAGTACAATCATCATGAATTACTGTCAATACTAAAAAAAGAAAAAGACGGCAGAGGTGTGTGAACTTGGTGAATTACAACTCGGTTTTAGTGAAGCTGTTTTTTTTTTCGAACAGTTGCACTAAATGTTTCAGTTTCCTGTAATTACATCGCATACTTTGAAAAGTTACCCTTATATTAGTGTTCCGTTTAAAACCTTGTCCCCGTGTAATGCTTTGAAGCACTTGCTGGAAACTTTAAAAGAACAGTAATTCATCAATACACATCTTACTTCGTCAGAAAATTTCATTATCCCCAGATATAAACAAGATGCCTTGTTTAGCTCGCCGAGGACACCGGAGAAGCAACCTATACGCATCCCGTATGGTGCACGGGAACAAATGGGAAAACAAGGGTTAAGTAATTATCTGCAACACTTGCATTTAAACCAGACAAGTGACATTTTCGCAACGCACTGCGCTTAAAATTCTCCCTATATTCATGGAAATTCCAGTCCATAGGCCTATCTCATGCAATTGTTTTAGGAGTCGGGGAAAGCGGCGGTATGGCACCCTGGAACACTTCAATATGTAACTTTCTACAAAGGCTTATTTATTTATTTATTTATTTATTTATTTATTTATTTATTTATTTATTTATTTATTTATTTATTTATTTATTTATTACAAATACCTACAGCGCCCGAGTTGGGCATTATCGTAGGGGGGTTAATTACAAACATAAAGGTCATATATTGAACTTCAAGAAAAACAGCATCATATCATTTATGGTATTACAAATACAATAATCGTAATTACAGAGAAAGACAGCACATCGAAGAAAAAAAATCATCTACACATTCGATTATAAAATTTGCTACACAATGCATGAAACGGTACACTAGAAAATATTGTCTACAACAGATTCATATAAAGTTCTCTATGGCAGATGAAAACTTGGGTGCAGACACTATCTCATCCGGGAGCAAATTCCATTCCGCAATTGTTCGCGGAAAGAATGAAAATTTAAATACATTAATACGACTTTGGTAGGCCCTTATTTTCTTGGAATTTTCGCGTCTCTTAGACTGATAATGAGGTGGTTTTAAATATATGTTCTTATCGATTCCTGCGTTACCGCTGTTAATGTTGTGAAAAAGCTTTAACCTGATTATTTTTCTGCGCGTGGACAGCAACTTCCACCCCAGATTTTCCCTCATTTGCGAACCTTTAATTTTATAGTCGTAGATGCCCGTGACGAATCTTGCAGCCCTTTTCTGAACACGCTCTAACTTATCTTCGAGAACTTTTGTGAAGGGGTCCCATGCTGCGCAAGCGTACTCTAACATCGGCCTAATATTTGTAAGATATAAAGTTTCCTTCAAAGGTTTGGGCGCATACTTGAAGTTCCTCGGGAAAAGGTGCAAAAGGCGGCACGCTTTAGCGCTTGTTATGTCAATGTGGGATGTCCAGTCCAATACCGCCGTTAAAGTGACGCCTAGGTATTTGACTTCATCAACGCATTGCACTAAAACATTATTTAGAGAGTATGAACTAGGCACTTTTTTCCTTTTCTTCGTAAATTGAACATGATAACACTTTGCTACGTTCAAATCCATCTTCCATTTAACACACCAGGAACATATTTTTTCCAGATCAAACTGCAACACACTCGTATGTTCGGCACATGACACAGGATGGTATACAACGCAATCATCCGCATACAGTCTGATATTCGAAACAACGCCTTCACTTAAATCATTGATAAAAATAAGGAACAGCAACGGCCCAAGGACCGACCCTTGAGGCACACCTGATAAAACATTAACCGTTCTCGACGTTGCACCGTTCAGAACCACTTTTTGGTGCCATTTATGCAAATAATCTTTAAGCCAACCGTAAAGTGAATCGGGGAGGCCATGAAATGATAGTTTGTACAAAAGTAAGTCATGCGGGACTACGTCAAACGCCTTTCGGAAATCAATGAAAACAGCATCTATCTGCGTACTATTGTTAAAGCCGAGTGCAACGTCATGTATGAATTCAGTAAATTGAGTGGTACAGGATAATCCCATGCAAAATCCATGCTGGGTCGGGATGAAGAAATCATGGTTATGAAGATGCTTAATAAGACCAGAGTAAATAACATGTTCTAGTGTTTTACAACAAACAGATGTCAAAGACACTGGTCTGTAATTGCTTGCCAAAGCCCAACAACCACTTTTAAATATAGGAGTTACATTGGCCATTTTCCAGTCACTAGGTAATTTTTGACAATTTATTGACTTGGTAAATAATTCAACCAAGATAGGAGCAATACTGTGTTAACAGCGCTTCAAGACGTGATTTGATATTCCATCTGGACCGTGAGCAGAATGAGGATTAATGTTGCACAACAGAGCCCTTATTCCAGCCTCATTTAAAACTATGTCATTCATTTGAGGTAATTGTTCGTGTAATTCAGGTACCGGAATATGACGACATGCTGTGAAGACGGAGTGGAAATATTCGTTAAAGCAATCAGCTTTTTTTGTGTCATCAGTTAACATATCACTTTCATGCCGGAGAACCGGAACGCCAACACTGTCTTTTCGATTACTTTTGACATATCACCATAACTCCTTAGGATTAGATATTATTTTATCAGCTAGCGACGATAAGTATGTTCTTTTCGCTGTCTTTATTTCTCGTTTCAAGTTTTTAGTTAGAGTTCTAAGCTTGTCATATAAGTTCTGACTTGGTGCTGTCTTGAATGCCTTGTACACTCCGGCCTTCTTTCTTATTGACAGACGCAGTTCTTTGTTAATCCAAGGTTTATCCATTCTACGTCTAGATGATACCACTCTTGAGGGAATGTATTTAGCTACCAAAAACAGGAGTTTGTCTCTGAACAGAGCCCATAAACTTTCTATGCTGCACTGACTGCAGTATTCCAGCAATACTGGCAGGAATAAGTTTAACTCTTCATCTATGGCATTATAATTCCCCTGTTCATACACAAAAACCTACAATGAACCTACACAGAAAAAAACATTTATCGCTCGTCATTCGGGATATTGTTTCGTACTTGGAATAAATATTAACACCGTGTCCCGCATAGTTTACTGAGGATACCGGGATCAACAACTAAATGCCGTGTATAAAGCATAAAAACTGGAGGAAAGCGAGTATTCAGTAGCGGTTTTTCGAGCACGTAAGCAACCACCGTAGTTCCAATTTTTGGAACACGTCACAATATGGTGCTCTTCATTTCTTCAAAATATAAAATATATGCTGTTCTTGCTCCTGCCGGAAAACAAGTAGTAGGGTAGCCCTTATTCAGAAACGCCTTAAAATGAAATCGATAAAAGGAGAAGTGACACAGGCCTTTAGAAAAAATTCAGTTAAGTGTTCTATTGGCACTGAAATGGCTCTGCAAGTTCGACCGAGGTCACTTTCACGAACATACCACCTCGCAGACCCTCATGTAATGTCCCGTTCTGGGACCTTTCAGGTATCATGAATAAATGAACTTGCATATAAAATCTTAATCCGTTCTAAACAAGAATATTCCAGTGCTATCTATGACAACCACCAGGTTAATATGATTAATTCCCTTGAATCGGTTCAGAACCGTGCTGCCAGGTTCATTCTCTCTGACTACTCCTATAATACAAGTGTCTCAGCCTTAAAATCCCGGTTTTGTCTTCCCTAGCTCACCTCCCGCCGCAAAAGTGCTCGTCTTTTTATTTTTTTTATTTTTTTAGGTTCCTTCATTCGCTGCCCTCAGGTAACCAAATCATCATTCCAGCGCATCGTTTCTCCCGCCATACGCATCCCAATGCTGTGTATCTACCACGCGCCCATTCCACCACGTATCAGCGTTCTTTTTTTCTGCACACAGCCCGAGAATGGAATACCCTTCCTTCTGACATCGCCATCATCACCGACATTTCCCGTTTCAAAACTGATATCGAAAACCATCTTTCACATCACGCCACCTCAGCAGAACTGATAGTTGGGCGAGTTGGTACGAATTCATAGTGAAATCTTTTCCGTGTCGATTGTGCGCGCTAAAAGATTTCACTATGGATCACGCCACCTAAACTGTCCCGTCATTTTCCTACGTGCCCACCCCTCATGTAATGTCCCGTTCTGGGACCTTTGAGGTATCATGAATAAATGAATGAATGAATGAATGAATGAATGAATGAATAAATAAATCACGACTTATCACGACGATAAGTCGTGATTACACAAAGAAATTCGGCAGTTACACCTGTAAGTGGTTTGATTGGTTTTTATGATGGTGATAAGATATATATTTATAATGCAACGCTACGTAGACTATCTCTGGACGGAGATTCAATAGCTCCAGCATTTTATAATCCAACCATTTCGTGCATTAAGGCCCACCCATCGTTGGACGCGGCTGATTAAAATACTTTATCCGGACCTCTCCTCTCGCCCGAAGGTTAAGTATATCAAGCCGATTGTTTTGTTTTTTCAAGTATGGTTAGGCGGTAATTTGCAACTGCGGGAACTGTCCAGCGCCAGGACTTCTGCGCAATGCAAGCGTGTATGGCGAATCTCGCGCGTCGCCCGCTACAGCGCGTCACGAGGAGGCACAATACTCGCTGCCCAAACCGGGAATACGTAGTAAAGAAAAGCATTATTAACGTGGTGACTCTATTAAGAAATCAAATTTAGCTTCAGCTGTAGTTTTGTTGGACTTTCCAGTGTGTAGCCGAAAGTGCCCGCTTTCAAAAGTAGGGGGGGGGGGCACATGGCAAGCTTTGCCCCCCCTGCCCCCCCGGTAGATACGCCTATGCAACGAGACGCTCGATCTGTGATGCCCTGTGAATGACACCGAACGTAGCGCACTCATCATGTCATATAGTTGCCTCGGACTGCCGTGCGACAGCATGGAGGCCCTCCTGTTCCCGTCCGCCCACTCCTCGGTCATCAAGCGCGCGCGACAGCGTGAAGGGCCCCGTGTCGCAGAAAATCCGCTGTCAGCGTCGGCGTAAGAGTTGGCCGTCTGGCGGAAATAATCCTGCCGAACCACATCATCCCGTACCACCCCGACCAGGCGGGCCCTTCGCGTGGTGCAAGGCGTTAGTGAACGAAAGCGTATGGTTGAAATTGAAAAGTTTTCTTAAGGATATAACTTTGGGTGGTGTCTATCCTACTCCGAATGCTCCCCCTGAATATTAAGAAGCACTATGTGATTACTAGCTGCAAAATACAAGTTCACGTTCAAACATCCTTATCACTGGTGATTTCAACTTACCCGGCATAAATGGTCCAGTCTTACTCATGACGGCACAGATTCTAAAAATGCTAAGCCACTACTACTAACTGCGTTTACCTTTTCTCAGTGGCCATGGTGTTGGGCTGCGGAGCACGAGGTCGCGGGATCAAATCTCGGCCACGGCGGCCGCATTTCGATGGGGGAGAAATACGAAACCCCCCCCCGTACTTAGTTTTAGGTGCACGTTAAAGAAACCCAGGTGGTCCAAATTTCCGGAGTCCCCCACTACGGCGTGCCTCATAATGAGATCGTGGTTTTGGCACGTAAAACCCCATAATTTAATTTATTTACATTTTCCTTAAACCAACTGGTTTCCGAAGCTACCAGGGTTTCCAGTTCTTCTGTTATTGACCTTGCGTCTGTAAGCAGCTCGCTCTCAGATTGTCAAAGATGTTAGTGTCAAAGATGGGATATCTGAGCACAAGTTACTCGGTTTAGCGTGCCCTATTTCTGGCTCGCGATCACCAGTTAAATCTTCTGACACTTTTATCAGAGACTGTACGCATGCGGATCATGATGCAGTGCTTAGCTATATGGAATTCTTGTTGCCTTATTTCTGTGAGATAAGAGACGTTAATGAGGTATGGTCACGTTTTAAAGACATGATATTTCACTGTGAACGGAGTTATGTGCCACTAAAAAAGAAACGTATCAAGAGGAACTAGCCATGGATGAATCGTGGTCTGATTCATCTGAAACGCAAGATAAAACGCTGTCGTAAACATGGTGACAAGAAACAACTTCCAAGTCTAGTACACAATTTTCAGGGAAAAATGCACGCAGCAAGAACCCAATTTTTTTTCCTGCACTTTGTCCCCTTGCATGTTAGAAGAACCCAAAAAATTCTGGCGCTATTTGTCTAAAGACAAAAATGGTATCACAGAGATAAAAACATCGGGTCTAATCGTTGACGATTCCTCTATAATTTCTAAAATTTTAATTATTTTTCAGTCGGTTTTTACGCTGACGGCGTCGCACGCATCTTATGCGCTTCTTACCCCGATGCCTGAAGTAAACTTAAACAAAGATGGTATCCTCAACCTTTTGCGTCAACTTGATTTAAAGAAATCACCCGGTCCTGAGGAAATATCAAAGGTTTTCCTAACAGATATGCGATTTGGGTGGCATAGTATTTGTATAAGATATATACAACCTCGTTAGAACCTTGTGTGATATCTGATGACTGGCGCTCGGTGGGGATAGTCCCAATTCATAAGTCTGTATCTCCATTAGAATTAAACAACTACAGGCCAGTTTCCCTAACATCCACAATTTGTAAGCTGCTAGAACATATTATATTTGAGGCGATTATGATACATCTAGAAAATAACCAACTGCTTCACGACAATCAGCATGGCTTTAGGTCTGGTCTGTCCACTGCAACTCAGCTAGCCGAGATAACTAATGATTGCGTAAATTCACTAAATGTGCAGAGTCAAATTGACGAGTGTTTTTAGACTCTTCTAAAGCGTTTGATGTTGTTCCTCGTGATGATTTAGTAACTAAACTGCATGCTATTGGTATTGAACACAACATTGTTCGCTGGATAGCGTGCTACTTAGCTTCAAGGAAACAATAGGTGTCTGTTAATGACTACATCTCTGACACACTAGATGTGCACTGAGGAGTACCCCAAGCGTCGGTGCTTGGTCCACTGTTGTTTTTGGTTCATATCAAAGATATCTATTTATTAGTGCAACCAGTGGTGAAGATCAGACGTTTTGCGGATGATTGTGTTGTGTATTGTCGGAGTCATGAGCGGTGTGGACAAGAGAACAAACGGGGATAGCCGATATTCTAGTTGACATAAGGCGGAAGACATGGAGCTGGGCAGGCCATGTAATGCGTAGGATGGATAACCGGTGGAGCATTCGTGTTACAGAATGGATATGAAGAGAAGGGAAGCGCAGTCAATGCCGGCAGAAAACCAGATGGGATGATGAAGTTAGAAAATTTTCAGGCGCAAGTTGAAATACGCTAGCGCAAGACAGGGGTAATTGGAGATCGCCGGGAGAGTCCTTCATCCTGCAGTGGACATAAAATATAGGCTGATGTTGATGATAATGATGTGTTCGGTATACTAGCATAAATCAGCATTCTTATCAAGTCAGACTAAATGATTCATTGCATTGAATCATTGCATGGTGTGACAAATGGGGCTTGAGTCTCAATACTTCGAAAACGGCGAGCATAACATTTAGTAACAAAAAAAGCCTTTAGAATTTGCGCACAGCATTAAAAATGCTTATGTTAAAAACACTCGACAAGTGAAGTATTTGGGTGTCACACTCACGAGTAACTTAAGTTGGTAACCCTATACGGATAATCTTTGTAGTAACGCACTGAAAAAGTTGGCATTTTTAAAACGGAAACCGCGCCATGCGCCAACCGCCGTAAAGTTAACAGCCTACAAAGCTCTCATGAGGCCAAAACTAGAATATGCGGACCTAATCTGGAGTCCGTATCAACAATTTTTAATTACAAAAATAAGAAGGGTGCAGAACTTAGCATTGAGGTTTATCTATTCTATATATTCGCATCTCTCGAGCGTATCTGTCCTTTGCGATAGGGCAAAGATAAAAAAGATCGAACATCGTATAATGGTGTCCAGATTAAAATTTATCTATCAGCTTTACCATGGTCACTTAAACATACCGCGTGAACCAAGCCGTCCATGCGCTTTGACTGCAGACACCACAGCAAAACAGTCTTGCAACCATTTAGTTACCTTAACATACATCAATATTCCCTATTTCCTCATGCTATTTCACTATAGAATAGATAACCACAGGAAGTATATTATGCGTATATTGTGCTACGCCGCAATGAAGCAAATTAATCAATTCTCGCGTCTGTTTTATGTTTATATTAAGGGGAAATGCTGAATGCAGTCTACTGTTGTGTGTGCATGGTACATCACTGCTTTGGTTTTAAGTTGCAAACTACAACTCTTGTTCCTGCTTAATATTTATTGCGGACCATTCTGTATTGCAAATGTTGATGTCCCTGTATTTTTCTGTTTCTAGCCTTGTTTATTAGAATTAATGTAACCACTCCTGCTTGGGCCCGAATAGGACCGGCAGTATTTATAAATAAATAAATAAATAAATAAATAAATAAATAAATAAATAAATAAATAAATAAATAAATAAATAAATAAATAAATAAATAAATAAATAAATATTGCACTAGGAAGCGGCCTTGGAGTCAGAGAAGATTGACCATGCCTCAGACGGTTCTTCAATTAAGAACTCTAGAGCAGCACGGAGGGCAGCGAGTTCTGCATCCATCGATGATGTAAAATGCGACGTCTTGAATTTTATGGTGACGGACTTCTCGGGAACAACCACTGTTCCTACTGAGCTTGCAGAAGAAATTGAACAATCCGTGTAAATGTGAAGGCATCCGCTGCGTTTCTCATGCAGGAACAGTATTGTGACTTGTAGAGTGAAATATGATGACTGCGTTTTTTTTTATTCAAAGAATGGTTAGGAGTGCTTCGAGGGGATGTAGGCACCACAACAGAAATAGTGGTCTTGCTGCAGGCGTGTAGTTCGATCGAAGCACTGCACGATGCGAAGCAATAAATTTCGCTGAACGCAGATTGTGGCCTTGAAGTAGGAAGTGAGGCGAGGTGGCGTGATGGAATCCGGGCGAAATGCCTGACGTGCATTCTTTAAAGGTCCCTGAAGCAGTTCGAACAAATTTTGTAGACGCGTAGTAAAACAGCTACAGTAAAACATTCGCACAACAATTTGTGTGCAGTGTCTCATATTAAGAGATCTACGGACGATTAAAAGCTACCCTCCTCCCTAGCTATGCTTTTATTGCGATAGAAATTATATAGACACTTCAACCGGATTTCTGCCGTCGCCGTCGCCATCACCTGTGAGGCTCGGTATAAAATCCAACCGCGAAAAAATCGTCGTCGCGCGCCGTATGCGCGAGTGAAAGCGCTCGGGGGATGCGCGCAGTCACAGAGCGTGAACGCACGGCGGAAGGCGAAAGCGACCGTTGTACGAAAGGCCATGGGGATATGAAAGGCAGGGAGCTGGGGCGACGCTTTGCTGCGGCACGAAATGCATATCTTGCAACCGGGCGCGAGCGGAACTGGCCACTCAATCCCCCACGCGACAGCAAGAAAGCAGGAAGGCAGCGCGGGAGGGAGGGGGGGGGGGCAGCTTCTACTCTGCCAACAACTGCGCTTGTAGTTTGCCCGGCTGTGGCGGTCGCCCACCCCGTCTCTTATGTCCACACGCTATGACCTTTGTATGCGTTGTGCATTCGCCGCTCAGTTTCCGTTGAAACGATAGACCGCACGAACCTTCACCCGCTGCGGCGGCTGCACTTGCTGCCAGCTTTTTGACAGTCGTTTTCTGCGGTCATTCAGTGTGGTCTATTCATGTTTGCTTGTGCGCGCTGACACCACGCTTGTTAATTAGGTTACTAAGTAAATGTTTCCATGTTTATGCAGCCGATAGAACTACTATCCCTACTCCGAATAGGTCTCTACTATTTTGCTATCGCAATTGATGCTTCGCCTTTCGGGCGAAACTGCGACATTTTTTTTCTCCTCAACTCGTTCGTCGAGTGATCAGAGTTAAGCTCCACCGATCGGGGTGGCTCAGTCAGCTAAGGCGTTGCGCTGCTGAGCACGAGGGCGCGGGATCGAATCCCGGCCCCGGCGGCCGCATTTCGATGGAGGCGAAATGCAAAAACGCCCGTGTGCTTGCGTTGTAGTGCACGTTAAAGAACCCCAGGTGGTCAAAATTAATCCGGAGCCCTCCACTACGGCGTGCCTCATAATCAGGACTGGTTTTGGCACGTAAAACCCCAGAAAGAAGAAGAAGAAGAGTTAAGCTCCGCCTTCACTGGCTCTACATCCTGATATGACGTCGTGTTATCTACTTCCGGTTTTCTTGGAGCCAGCGTGCGAAGCCTCGCCAACCTCTCCGCCAGCCTCTAGGCACTCGATCCCAAGCGAGAGCTTCGAAGTAGCGTGCGTTACGAGCATTTCGTCACAGCGCCGAGCGCGGCCGGTATTCCGGTAACCACAGTCGAGCTGGGCATTTTGACGGATGGGTGGAAGCGTAAACTAAAGCCCCTCCACACTACTATTGCTGTGATGATGGAGCTTCAGTCAGCGCAGACGGAAGTGAGGCGAGTGAGTGGCCTGATCGGTCTGCATGGTACAGCCACCTGGTGGGGCAGAGCTTAACCAGCCAAACAAATATCTAATATTGCTGTAGCCAAGTATAAAACATTATGACCATCTAGAAAAACAACGTGTTCACGATTACGCTCCTTCCAAAAATTTACACCAGCAGAAAAGTAGATTACGCTTGATTAATGGTATATTAGTTCAGTGTTTGGTTGATCTCTGTGTCACCAGGTGGCTGCAACGTCCAGGCCGTTTAGAGTAACTCTAAGGCCGTCCACGTTTGCGCCTCCGCTCATCCGGTAAAACGGCCTGCGCTGTTAGCTTGCGCTTGTGTTTACCCGAATACCGGACACGCGAATCACTACTGTGCTGTATAGTAATCCTGCGACGTGAAGTGACGGCCGGAAACGCGTAGAGACCGGTGCCGATCGGATACCCACAACTAGCGCTGCAGCCACTTCGATAGCATATTGTTACAGTGCGTCAAAGGTAGTGGAGCGGCAGCATCAGCAGCAACAACATTAGGAGAGCCGCGAGGAAGAGAAGGACGACGTGTAGTATCGGCACCCACTTGCCCTACGGCTCTCTGCAATAAACGCCTTCTACACACCCCCGTAACAGAGTGGTGGAAGGTGCTGGGTATCTAAGCATCCAACGACGGAATCGCTACCCCCTGAACCTCGTCGCAGCCGTCGACTGGCGGGACTTCCACCATCCTCAACAGCAGGCATGTCCCGAGAAACTGAAGCTCCGAGACCGACGGGCTCTTCGCAACCGTACAAGGAGCCACCCAGCTTTTCCGGGACTGGCGGTGAGGATGTGGACGAGTGGTTGAAGCAGTACCGACGGGTGAGCAAACATAACGGCTGGGACTCCACCTCTCAGCTGTCAAATGTTGTGTTCTCGCTCACGAACACTGCTCTCATGTGGTACGACAACCACGAGAACACGCTTACGACCTGGGATACATTTGTCCAAGAACTGAAAAGGTGCTTTGGGGACTCCGCAGCGAGGAAGAAGCGAGCTGAACAGACTCTGTCCCAAAGGGCCCAACTCTCTGGCGAGACATGTACCATGTACATAGAAGAGGTCCTCAAGCTATGTAGACTCGTGGATTCAAGCATGTCTGATGAAGATAAGGTGGGTCATCTTCTCAAGGGCATAGCTGAAGATGTATATCAGTTCTTGATTGCTAAAGAAAACCTGACATCTGTGGCCGACGTCATCCAACATTGTCGCACGTTTGAAGCACTGAAGATGCGTCGCGTGGCACCGAAATTTGGCCGTTTGGCTAATGTGCCGACATTGGCCTGCGTTGACGCGAGCACACCATCCGATCTCTCGTCTACAATACGACAGATAGTTCGGGAAGAGCTCCTCCGGTGCCACGAAATCGGCCGTTATGGTAGCGGCGACTCACGAGGCAACGAACCCGGACTACCAGCTACGTCGTGGCAACCCTCTATTAATGCGGCGAACGTGGACGATTATAGAGCTGTGCTTCCGTCTGCACCCACCAACCGGCCACGCTTCAACAACGAGCAGCAGCACCCCACTTCTTATCCGGCGCAGCGGTACCGTACCACTTATTCGGGGTACAGAGAATACGACGATCATGACCGATACCCCATGCTCGGTGGCGGAAATGAAGGCTTTGAGCAGCACCGTGAATTTCGGCCTCCTCGTGTGTGCTATAGTTGCGGGGTCCCTGGCCACATCGCCAGGTTTTGCGACCGCCGCCGACCTTTCCGAGAACCTTCACGAGCGACGTACCAGTCAAATTATCGACCCTTTTCCGCGTCATGGCCTCCACGCCCGCCAACCAATCATGGAATTCGCCAAGGTAGCTTCCGGAACCCGTCACCAGCCTCCGATCGCAGCTTAACGCCACCGCCTGCTCCACGTACTCGGCGGTCTCCATCGCCGCGGCGTCGCCGGCTATCCCCACCACCGGAAAACTAGGCAGTGCGGCCGATGGGGGTGAGGTCGCTGGATACCGTTCGCTGCCAACCGACATTCCTCCGCCAGTTTTCATGCTGAAAAACAAAGTGCACGTGCTTGTTGACGATATACCTACAATGGCTCTTGTGGATACTGGGGCAACAATTTCCGTGATGAGCTTAAATTTTAAAGCCCTACTGGGACAAAAAGTGATGTTTTCGTGGAACAATATTTCCACGTTTCGTAGTGTTAGTGGTGACACGCTGTGCCCGATTGGTGTTTGTACTGCGGATGTGTGTTTGTGTGGCAAAGTATTTACCACTGAATTCGCCGTTATTCCTCGATCCACGCATGATGTTATTTTAGGCATCGATTTCTTGCAGGAGTGTGGTGCAACCGTTGACTGTCGAAGTGGGGAGCTTTCGGTACAACGCGAGGTTATAACAGGACTCATGGAGAACTCGCCACGTGAAGAAGGTGCCTTTTGTGTTTCGGAGGACATCGTCATTCCCCCACTATGCGCTGTATGCGTTCCGGTCATTTGCTTTGGTGCCAACCCCGCCACATTTGATGCCGCGACGGAGCCGCTTCATTCGGCCTGTGTAAAGAAGAACGTTTTGGTTCCGCATTGTTTAGTATCGGTAGTTGAAGGACACTCTGGATTATGGGCAATGAACTATGCGGCCCAGCCCATACTTCTCCCTTCTGGCATGAAGCTCGCTCTCTTCAAAGAAGAGACACCGGCGTTACTGGCTGTACTCGGAGCTGCAGACGAGTCCCTCGATCCCTGCCCATCGGACTCGAAACTACTTCAGATGGTGAGCAAGTCGCTTAGCACGAGTGAGCGCTACACGTTACTGGATGTTCTATCCAAGCACTCGCAAGTGTTTGACTTTTCGCAGACTGACACGACGTCCCAAATTCCGACATCTCGAGTACGCCATCGTATAAATACCGGATCAGCGCACCCTATACGACAGAGGCCGTACAGAGTATCCCCGACTGAGCGCAAGATAATTGGCGAGCAAGTTCAGGAAATGCTGAACAGAGGGATAATTCAGGAGTCCGCGAGTCCCTGGGCTGCACCTGTCATCCTCGTTAAAAAGAAAGATGGCAGTTGGCGATTTTGTGTTGATTATCGGCGGCTAAACAATGTTACCAAGAAAGATGTCTACCCACTTCCGCGTATAGATGATGCCTTAGACTGCCTTCATTCGGCTTCTTACTTTTCTTCTGTAGACTTGAGATCCGGCTACTGGCAAATCCCGATGCATGCCGAGGATAAGGAAAAAACAGCGTTCGTAACACCCGATGGGCTTTTTGAATTCAATGTCATGCCGTTCGGCTTGTGCAACGCACCCGCCACCTTCGAACGATTCATGGATACTATTCTGCGAGGTCTAAAGTGGGAAATATGCATGTGCTACCTCGACGATGTTATTATTTTTGGACGCACATTTCACGAGCACAACACGCGTCTTGGTATTGTACTCAGCTGCATACAGAAGGCTTGTCTTGTGCTCAACTCTAAAAAGTGTCATTTTGGTGAGCGCCAAGCCTTGGTGTTGGGACATCTTGTGGACAAAGACGGCGTCAGGCCTGACCCTGCGAAGACAGAGGCTGTTGAAGCATTTGAACCACCTCAGTCTGTCAAACAACTTCGCAGCTTTTTAGGACTCTGCTCCTATTTTCGACGGTTCATTCCTCGATTTGCTGACGTCGCTTATCCCTTGACCAGCCTCCTGCACAAGAACGCCGCTTTCGAGTGGACGCCTGATTGTTCTGCTTCCTTTCGACAGCTGAAGTTTCTGCTGACGTCGCGACCAATCCTCCGACACTTCAATCCTTCCGCGCCAACAGAAGTCCACACAGATGCGAGTGGTGTAGGTCTTGGTGCTGTTCTGATTCAGCGCGTGGATGACAAAGAGCACGTCATCGCCTACGCAAGTCGGTCATTAAGAAAACCCGAGCGTAACTACACGGTGACTGAGCAGGAATGTCTTGCTGTCATTTTTGCGGTGCAGCGATTTCGGTCGTACCTGTATGGACGTCACTTTACGATCGTCACAGACCATCATTCTTTGTGCTGGCTCGTGAATCTTCGCGATCCATCTGGACGCCTTGCACGATGGGCCCTGCGTCTGCAAGAGTACAGCTTCACTGTATCCTACAAGAGCGGCCGACGACATGCTGATGCCGATTGCCTTTCCCGGATGCCTCTTAGTACAACGGAATGCGACGCCGAAAGTTTCGACCACCTCATCGCATCCGTACACCGTGATTTCCCAGATGCCACAACCTTCGCAAGAGAGCAACGTGATGACCCGAGTTTAGAGCCACTTTTCTCTGCAGCGAAAGAGTCGACATCATGTAGTTTTTGTGTTCGGGATGGACTGTTGTATAAGAAGAATTTTTCCGCGATAGGTGCACCGTTTCTTCTGGTGGTGCCAGAAGCCCTCCGCTCTTCTGTTTTGCGCGTCGTGCACGATGATCCAACTTCAGGTCATTTAGGCTCCACGCGGACACTCCATCGAGCCAAAGAAAGGTTTTACTGGCCTCAAATGCGCAAGACCACGGAGACATACGTAGCCACTTGCGCCGAGTGTCAAAGTCACAAGAGACCTACTGCAGCTCCAGCCGGTTTCTTACAGCCTGTGGTGCCACCCAGTTCCCCCTTTGAGCAAGTCGGCATCGATCTCATAGGACCGTTCCCACGTTCTTCCACAGGCAACCGCTGGATCATAGTATGTGCCGACTACCTGACTCGGTTCTGCGAGACGGCAGCACTACCCTCGGCAACTGCAGGCGAGGTTTCCCAGTTTATGCTACATTGCATTATACTTCGGCATGGTCCACCTCGAGTGATCATTAGCGACCGTGGCCGTCAGTTCACAGCTGATGTTGTTGAAGAACTTCTACGTTTGTGCGCCTCCAACCTGCGACACTCAACGCCTTACCACCCGCAAACTAATGGGCTGACAGAACGCACGAACAGAACACTTGTGAACATGATTTCCATGTACGTAAGCTCGGACCACAAGAACTGGGACGAAGTATTGCCGTTCGTCACATACGCATACAACACCGCGCAACATGAGACCACTGGATACAGTCCGTTTTTCCTGCTCTACGCTCGTCCGCCGAGGTACACTTTGGACACGATCTTCCCTTTTGGCAGTCACGACGACGCTTGTATCGCGGAAACTCTCTGCCGAGCAGAGGAGGCTCGGCGCATCGCTCGATTACGTACTCTAGCTTCGCAAAAGCAGTACAAATCCCGATACGATAGTCGACATCGGCAAGTCACTTACGAACCGGGTGACCTCGTGTGGCTATGGACCCCCGTGCGTAAACGCGGTCTATGTCAAAAACTGCTCGCTGACTATGGTGGACCATTTATTGTGCTTGAACGTCTCAGCGAGGTGAATTATAGAATTGCGCGCCTCACTTCCAGTGGGAGACGGTCATCCAGGACCGACATCACGCATGTAGCCCGCCTGAAGCCGTTTATTCAACGAAAGCCCCACTGACTACTCGCCCGGAGGGCTTCGTCTGCGAGAGGAGCCATGTTACAGTGCGTCAAAGGTAGTGGAGCGGCAGCATCAGCAGCAACAACATTAGGAGAGCCGCGAGGAAGAGAAGGACGACGTGTAGTATCGGCACCCACTTGCCCTACGGCTCTCTGCAATAAACGCCTTCTACACACCCCCGTAACAATATTTTCCTTGCAAAGGGACACGACGTCGCAGCTCGACATGTCGCCGATCGCTATGTTTGCAGCCCAAAACGCTTGGGTGAACCATGGTGCTCGCGAAAGGCCAGATTGAGACCAACGCAGACCGCGCTGCTCGCGTCAACAGGGAGCATGTTGTAACACAAGCAGACGACACTTGCTGTGTGCCGGAAGTGCTTTCAAGAGTGTAGTGGCACACTGACCTTGCGCATTCTCTTTCTGTTACTTTTTTATAGAAACAAATTAACTAACATTTACACTATTACGAACTACATTTGTTCACCATGCTGTTGGAAAAATTACCGATGACACGCCGTAGGCAGCCAATCGGATAGCTGGCCCTACAGACGTGATATGGTAAAATCGCGTCAAATGGTCAGGGGCGGCTTAAAGTACATCCGAGTGGCGTGCTGCGATCGGTAGCAATGTGCCTTTTTAAAACGTTGTAATCAATTAGACGCTTTACGCAGAGCACTTCGATGCGTCAATTAATGATCACAAGGACCTACCCTAACGACTCGGTACCTTTGTACAAGGAGGAGGAGGAGCAGGAAAAAGGAAAGGCAGGGAGGTTAACCAGAAGCACGTCCGGTTTGCTACCCTACACGGGGGAAGGGGTTTAAAGGGATGAAAAGAAAGGAGAGAGAAGGAAGAAAGCACTCGCAGTATAAACACGTGCGGTTGTCCAACACTTCACAATCGGTCACTGAGGCCAGTCGACTTCATGAACTGTAACAATGCCCGCGTCGCTTTGTAAGCCTGCGACGCGTGGGGCCACGGTCCAAGAATCTTTGTCTCTGAAAAAGGTCTGCTGTCTAATCGGTCTAACACACTCCGGAGAAGGTCACGTTCGGTCTCGTAAAGATGACATAAACACAACACGTGTTCCACCGTCTCCTCACAGTTGCACGAGTCACAGATTGGTGTGTCGGACATGCCCAGAAGGAATGAGTATGCTTTCGTAAAAGCCACTCCTAACCAGAGGCGGCAAAGTAAAGTTGCATCACGGCGGGGGAAGTTCGATGGAATTTGTAGCCTCATTGTAGGATCCAGCCGTTGGAGATGACAGTTCGTAAAAATCGGGCTGCTCCATGACGTTTCTGTCTCGGTTTGAGCGAGTAAACGAAGACCCCTCGCAGCGTCTGTCCTCGATAAGGGTATAGGAACAGTCAGGGTTTCCTTATGGGCTGACCGGGCGGCATCATCGGCAAGGTCATTACCGACGATGCCACAGTGCCCCGGCAGCCATTGAAAGATGATGTCATGTCCGTTCATGAGGGCTTGATGGAGAACCTCTCTGGTCTCAAACACCAGTTGTTCATGTGTCTTGCGTCGTAATGCTGACTGCAGACTCTGAAGGGCTGCCTTGGAGTCACAAAAAATGACCCACTTTCGAGGTGGTGTTTCTACGATGTAATTAACTGCAGCATGTAGAGCGGCAAGTTCTGTAGCCGTAGAAGTCGTTATGTGGGACACTTTGAACTTCCTTGTGACTTGTAAGGTCGGGATGATAAAAGCGCCTGTGGAGCTGGTGGCTGAGACAGATCCATCGGTGTAAACCTGCGTTCTTAACTCATATGCATCGTTCAGCAATGACAATGTCAACTGTCGTAGAGCTACCGTGGAATGACTGAGCTTGTTCGTAATTCCCGGAATCGTGAGGTGTACTTGTGGCTGCCGTAGACACCACGGGGGTGACAGTGGTCTTGCTGCTGGTGTAAATCCAGATGGAAGGCAGCCTTGATGTGTCGCAACAAGTTTCGAAAACGTGGCCTGAGGTCTTTGTGCCGGCAAAACAGCAATGTGATGACTGGGTACGCGACACAGGTGTCGAATGTGTGCTCTGAGGTTGTCAACCGTGATGTATGTTGGAATCAAGTAGTCTCTAGCAATCACGATTGTTGCATGAGTCGAGGCGCATCGTGGAAGTCCAAGACATGTCCGCAGAGCCTGGCCTAGCAAACTTTGGAGGGTACGAATATTTGTTTTGCATGTGTTCGCCAAAACCGGCCAGCTGTATCGTAAAAGGCCCAGAAACAGTGTTCTGTACAGCTGCAGCATGGACCGTACCGACGTTCCCCAAGTTTTTCCACACAGGAACTTCATTATATGTATAATTGAAATTAGTCTCCGCTTCAGGTAGATGCAGTGGGGGCTCCATGAAAGGTTCCTGTCAATAATCACACCTAAGAAGCGGTGAGACTTCTGGTATGCAATATCCTGGCCATTGAGAGAAACAGGGTACGGTGACATGGGTTTGCGCGTAAAGGCAATGAGCGCACATTTTTCGATGGACATAGTAAGGCCTTGTTTTCGGAGATAGGAACAAGTTAGGGTGGCTGCCCGCTGAATTCTTGCGCGCACTTGAAGACGAGTCACCGCAGAAGACCAAAGACAAATATCGTCGGCGTAGATCGACAGGTGTATTGTATTGGGTAATAGTTCAGCAAGGCCAATCAGAGCTAGGTTAACCAGAATAGGGCTCAATACCCCGCCCTGTGGGACGCCGCAGTAGGTATAATAGTTGGCAGAAGGGCCATTTTCGGTCTGCACATAGAAGGACCTTCTGGTCAAATAGTCTCTGATCCATTGAAACATACGGCCACCGATTCCGACAGCCTCCAGTGATTCAAGGATCGCTTCATGTGTGACATTATCGTACGCTCCTTTCACATCAAGAAAGAGCGCCACTGATATGCGCTTGAGACATTTTTGTTGCTGTATGTACGTTGTCAGGTCGATAACATTGTCTATTGAAGACCTGCCTCGCCGAAAGCCTGTCATTGAGTCAGGGTATATACTGTGGCGTTCAAGGTACCATTCTAAGCGTGTAAGGATCATTTTTTCCATTACTTTACCTACGCAACTTGCCAGGGCAATAGGGCGATATGATGTCAGGTCTAAAGGCGACTTCCCTGTTTTTAGTAGCGGTACAAGCCGACTTATTTTCCATTGCAGAGGAACAATTCCGTCACGCCATGAGCGGTTGTAGTAATTCAACAGCTCTTGCCTGGCCTCCCGTCCAAGATGGACAAGAGCTGCATAGGTGATGCCGTCAGGCCCCGGTGAAGATAAACGTCGAGAAGCAGCCACAGATGCGTCAAGTTCTTCCATAGTAAATGGAAGTTCCATTTCTGGTACGCGAGACACAGGGACGACACTAACACCTTCGGCGTGGGGGGTGACACACACGCCGGCGATCCGCGCACAAAAATTATTTGCCACCTCAAGTTGCGTCTGGCAGTGATGTAGGGCTAAGGCCATGAAGGGATGTCGCTGTTGTGGAGACGAGCGGAGGCCACGAACTGTCCTCCAGATGTATGAAAGTGGTTTACGAGGGTCCAGGGATTCACAAAAGGACTTCCAACGTTGTTCCTGCAATTTGTCCAAACGGCGCTGGATTTTCTTCTGTGTTCTTCGTGCCATTCTCAGGTCACAAACTGCCTTCGTGCGCCTGTACCTCCTTTCAGCTCGTCGTCGAAGTGCCGTTAGCCTCTCCAGTTCTACGTCAAATTGGGAACGGTTCGCTTTCAATGTTAGGAGGCATGAAGCTTCTCTCATTGCCTCTGAGATGGTTTCCTCTAGGCTATGGCCCAAGTCTTCTCTGCATGCATTTTCCATATGTAGCTTGAATTTAGTCCAATCGATACGTTGTACTGCATTCGACGAGGAGGAATTGTTTAGCCCCCTGATCTTCAAGTAAGTGGGAATATGGTCACTTCCATGCGTTTCTATGTCTGAAAACCACTGTACTTGCGAGCTGAAGCATCGTGATACCAAAGTCAAATCCAGGCAACTGCTGTACTTGAGGCCTCGCAGGTATGTAGGACTGCCGTCATTCATCACACAAAGGTCGTGATCATTGGCGAATGTTACCAGATTCCTGCCTCTGGAATTGATTGCCGAGCTACCCCAGAGTAAGTGATGTGCGTTGAAATCGCCCGTTATAATCCAAGGACCACTGGTATGTAACAATATGTCTCGCAGTCTATCGCATTCAAATCGTCCTGACGGCGATAAGTAGACACCAATGAGTGTGAATGACACGTGTTTCTTTTTTACACGTAGGCAGACATACTGATTGTCATCATGTGGTTGTACTGCATGGTGGGCATACGTAAAATCCGTGCGGATGTAAACGACAATTTTGCTGCGCTCCTCGCACGTCGACGACAAAAATGGTTCGTACCCTGACAGTTTGATGGGAGTAAGTACGTTGGGTTCACAAATAACGATTATGGGAATCCGATTTGCGAAAACATATTGACGGAAGGATGAGATGCGGGACCTCAAGCCTCTGGCGTTCCACTGTAAAATCGAAGCTTGTCTGACCTCAGTGCGAAATGACAGTATTGGACGAGCCATGGAGTCTACTCAAGGCTCGAAAGTACTGGATTTAGAGCATCCAGTACCTGTAGCGCACTTTGAGCTGACGGCGTTTTTAGCTTGCCTAGGAGCACGCGAATGGCGTTCATCATTGATCGAAGCATCGCGATCACTTGTTTGTCCTCTTCAGGCAGTTTATCGGTGGGAGGTTCAGCATTCGTGGTTGCCGATGTGCGCTGTGGCTTTGCGGGTGGCTGTGGTCTTGGCAACCTAGGCCAAGCTGCATCAACCACAGTCTCACTTTTTCCAGCATTCTGGTTCCTATCAGCCGTGACCGGTCTGGGCGGCAAGGGTGGTGGAGCCGGTGGATATGCGACAGACGCGGTAGAGACGCTGATTTTCTTCAACGAACGTCGGCGACGATATCGCCGCTTTCTGATGGTTTTGGCAGCCTCTCGGTGAGACGAATGGTCACTCGCCATTTGTTTTAATACAGCCAGCTCCCTTTTCATGTTTGGGCAATCCTTTGACGAAGCTTCATGGGGCCCATGACAATTCGAGCATTTAAGAACAGTGGCCCTGCAATCATCTGCGGAGTGCGTTTCAGCGCAGCGAGAACACACTGCTGCATTCTCGCAAACGCTTCTCACGTGGCCCAGCCTCATGCATTTGAGGCATTGTAGTGGCTTCGGTACGAAAGGTCGCACAGGATGTCGAAAGTGGCCTACCTTTACATATGAAGGTAGACAGTCTCCCTTGAACACTATCTTCAAACAGCGTGAGCTGCCCAGGCGGGTAACACTCGCGATGACATCAGCTTCACTGGCTGGTTTCACAAGAACTTCCAAGTCGGAGCTGGGAATCGCGGAATCTACATCGTAGATGACACCGGTGACGATGTCAGAGCCCAGCGGGATGTGGGAACGGACCTTCATTCCATCCAGGTCGGTGACGTTGCGCAGGGTATTCAGTGCGGCTGCATGCGTAACGTCGATCGCCAGGACGTTCTTCCGTGTGTTTACTCTGATGTCGATAATTTCATTCTGCACCAGTGCCTCTAGCAGCACCGAAACGGTTTGCCTGTTGAGGCGTTTCATGTTCCCGTTGGGTACAGCAGGAACGAAGTAGATGGTGTTGGTCGCAGGCCTCTGTTGTGGTCTTTCATTCAATGTGCTCGAGGACGAAGAGGTCCTGGTGTTGCGTCTCTTCGCCTTACGGCTCATAACAAGTTCGAAGTCGTCGTCGTCGGAGGCCTCCTCGCTGCTCAGTGAGTAGATATGGGTGTCCTCGCTGTCAGAGTTGCTGTGAGGGCCAGTCCGCTTTCTTGACGCGGCCACCGCTGACGTCGCCGAATCTGGCAAACGTCCGGGTTGGTCCGCGTCCATCGCCCACGAACAAAGAATCGACTTCTCAGAGGTACACGAATAATTCCACAAAATGGCAAGAGATACTCAAAAAACGTTCTGCCAAGCAGACACTTCGTCAAAATCGTCAATATAGCTTCAGGGTCCCTTTAAGGCATCGACGCGAATATATGTTGTGATTGGGTGATCACGCGTGATAATGACAGTCGCTGCTGAAGATACATATCTCGGAAGGCCAAGGCAGATTCTCAGTGCTTGAGGTTGAATCGACTGGAGGACGTGCACGTTTGCTCTTCTGGTGCTGCCCAGCACAGGTCGCGAATTATTATTACTCCAAGAATGCGATGGGTCTTCTCATAACTAATAGCCTGTCCATTGATTTTAATGACGTAGGGGCCCATTGCCTTGCGCGTGAAGGCAACCAGCGAGCACTTCTCAGATGACAGCTCTAATACCGTCCTTGAAGGTAGTTTGACGTGAGTGCAGCCACTCTCTGAAGCCTGGCACGTACGTGAATATGCGTCACCCCTGATTCCCAGATGCATATGTCGTCTGCGTATATCGACCGATGCACTGACCGCGGTAGTACATCAACAAGGCCAATGAGCGCAAGGTTAAAGAGCGTGGGGATCAGGTCTCCACGTTGAAAGACACCGCGACAAGTGCAATGGTGTGTTGTTGTACCATCTTCTGTGTGTACGAAGAAGGTTCTGGCCTTCATATAATAGCTGCATATCCAATGTGGGTATACGCCACACGTGACTTTCTGCGTGACTACGCCGCCACTGAAATTTGTAACACAATACCAGCTTCGCTTAAATAGCCTGTACAAAATTCTTGCAGAAGCCCAAGACGAGTGCCAACCGATTCAAATACGCTTGGCGCCTGATACAATAAATATCGCAAGGAGGCGGGGTCCAGCAGTGACCACCGATGCAGGCAAACGTTGGCCACTTGGAAGAGCAGGTTCCTGCGGACATCTTCGACAAGCATCATGGAGAACGGGTAATCGAAGAAGAGCAACCGCATGAAGCTGGTCTGGTACAGGAAGCCGACCAGGCATCCAATCCATATGAAGACGCGCAGGAAGATGGATGCTGACATGGCAGTATATTGAGAGTACAGTCGGAGGTGATCATAGAAGACGCTGCTTATATCAACCGGAACGGCACTGATTTGCGCGGCATCTGGAGAAGGATCCCGCAGTAAAACTGCCCCTTTCTTTTCTTTGTTATCTCTTCGCTTTCCTCCTAAGCCAGAGCCAATTCGTGTAAAATACACGCGCTTGATCCCGAACACAGTCTTCTAATGTGAAGCACGAGCGCTTGAGAAGGCTGCCTATGTTATCTCGTTAGCATAAACCAGTATGTATACAGCGGCTGTTTTAGCTTTCCAAATGAGCAACCGCAGAAATCAATAGCGGTGCCTACGTCCGCGTAACGCTTAGACGCGACGGTAGCGACATAAAAGAGCAGCCCGAGATTTGGTAACAACTCACGCGGACCTGACCTGCTTTTTTGGCCAAAAATGTCTCGCCATTGTAGTGATTCGGTGTTTAATATTATAATAAGTGAATACATATACAATAGCCTGTCAAACGTGCGAGATAATATATATATGCCGAGTGAATTAAAAGCGTACGATTCGATGCGATGAGGCCAAACGTAGCGAATAGCCACCGGTTGAAGTGTGCTTGTCGAAGAGGAATCTTATTTGAAACGCCGCACTTTACCTTCAGGGCTGACATGGAGACGGAATTACGGAGATCCAACTTAGCCTTTTCGTCAGTGAGCAAATTTCCATATTCACCGCAGTGTCCGGGAACCCATTGAAATGTTTTGCGGCGGGGCCCATTTCCCAAGGCACACTGATAAAGTTCGGCCCCTTCGGGAACAATCCAGTAATATAAGATCTTCGTCTAAGCACAGACGCTGGTATAGCGTCACAAAAGACCGTCCATGCACGTCTGGGGCGGTTATCGGGAGATGTAACGAACTGCTTCGCGAATAGCAGAGCCGCTACACAGCCGCTTATATAGAATAGCTTATAAAAATCATTAAGGTATAGAATAGCAAAGAAACAAGAGAAATGTTTAGGTGAAGCTTGGTGCAAGCACTCTCTTCTGCTCTCTCCATGCTCGAAACAATGAAATCCACTGACGTTTGCGCTGCTTTTGAGGTAGCCCCAGTGACGTTAAACACTAATATGGTGGAGTGCCATTGTTGAAGGAATCATTAAAATAAAATAAATTATAGGGGTTTACGTGCGAAAACCACCATATGATTGAGGCACGCCGTAGTGGGGGACTCCTGATTAATTTGCACCCCCCGGGGTTCTTTACCGTGCGCCTAAATCTAGGTACGCGGGTGTTTGCTGCATTTTGCCCCCATCGAAATGCGACCGCCGTAGCCGGGAATCGATCCCGCGATCTTGCGCTCAGCAGCCTAACACCATAACCACTGAGCAACCACGGTGGGTCCGAAGGAATCGTCATCATAATCATAAAAATAATCATCATCAGCAGTGCCATAGAAGAAAGACACGACGCAGGCCTTGTTTTCAATTGTTTTTGTGCATATGTGTGTTCACATATCGCCGGGTTGTTGAAGCACGAGACATGCCCCACAACGCCCTAGTTATTACTATGCGCCCAACCTGATACTGCGCTTGTACTTACATCGCAGTAAAACGGGGTAGTGCAGTGGAAAAGCAAACTTCGTGGTGGAATGCACTCTCGTGTATGCGTGAACTACAAAAGTGTAGTACTAACGCTCGGTCACGTGTAATTCAAAACTGCAATATAATCAGACATTTATGTGCAATCAGATAGCTTTAAATGTAAACAACCATAGCAAATAATTCAGCTATAGTTTTTTAGCGGGTCAAGCATTAACATTAATGTTTCAGTTAAAAAGAGAAATGCAAGCACGGGGAGATGCGATTGTCTGCTTCACTTTGGAAAGCAGCCGTGTCAAATGCGAAATGCTTCCCTATTGCAACAAGATCCTTTTCAAGGGCAGCTTGACAATTCACCCCGAGAGCTACAAAATGCCATTCTATGCATTCCATTGTGGGCCGGCCACTTTCACGTATACGGCCAGAAGACACAATCGAATGAGTACAAAAATTTTCCTTACTTTTCGGATTCTTGTGCTAGGAATACGATAGGATATTCTTGTGCACAGCTAAAAATCAGAGTTCTCCGACATAGACACAACAGCAATCAACAATCTAATAGTCATTTAATTAAAACGATAACACAGAAAGATAAAGAACCGCGCGAAATTGACCAGCAGGAAGTGACGTTACATAAAAACGAGAACGTCCAGAAAAACGTGCACGTCACGGTAGCGCACACTCCTCGGTGGTACATTGATTTATGGCACCACGTCGGCACCACTGATCCGCTGGTGTAGCCGCAGCTGACGAAGCCGGAGCCCTTGGCGATGGACGCGGTGCTGGTCACTGCGCTGCTGCGTGCGATTTATTCGCATCGAGCAGCCACCGCAGCATCGCCGACCGCGCAGGGCGTCGACAGCTCGGGCCACTGCAACAGTGAAACACAAGCACACCGTCAATCTGGGACTTGTATTTCCCTAAAAACCTTAAAATACGTGCTGAATCAAAATCTCATAGAAGCATGGCTACGAGTCAGGATGTACGCAAGTTAATGGCAAACACAAATATAACGGACGAATTGATTGATTTTTAGCAGCGAAAGGAGACGCGCATGGTTACGGGCAATATTACAGTCTCCATAGTTCTGAATAATTAGTCAGAGCCTTGTCACACTAACTGCTTTTTGTTTTCTGGTCCTCCAAAATCTGTGACTCCGAAGCTGCAGTTTGACTACTTTTATGCTACGAGCTACAGCTGCCAGCCTTGCTAGCAAATACGGAGAAACTCGCGCCATTTTCTTTCTTTTCTTGCACCCCCTTTTTTGCTAAACGCCATCGAATAGTGCTGAAACGTTTACTCACCATACAGAACTTTCTTAGCGTTTACCACACGATAGCCAACGTCGACCACAGAGAGCGGAAGGCAGAAGTAGCGATCGACTGAAGCGTCAATTACGCCCCATCATGCGGAACATTTGCGAATCCAGCCACGCATACTCCATCTATAGTTTAACCTACTGCATGCCAGTGACTGTGGACACTATCAGTTTCGGGTCGCCACAAGCAGTGATTATGATTAACCGGCAGAGGAGTTCATCTAGGCATGAGTTAGATAGTTGACTGGCGTGCGCCAGTGGCCTCATCCTCCGCAGTGTGAACTTTCCCCAAATCGACCTTAAGAAGAACAACTGCGGGGGTAGTGTCCTGAACACTCTCGAATGCCGCCATATTGTCGAATTCGCCCCCACCTCTGCTGTGGTTGGCTCACGGGCATGCTACGGTCGCCATGATTGGCTCACAACGCCAACATGTAGGAATTTCCCAAATTCCAGAATAGCACTCAGATACCACTGAAGAAGTGCGTGTGTGTGTGGAGGATGCTCTGGCGGAGCGAGGGACAGCCGCTTCGTCAGGATGCCACATTTTTTAATAAGTACTTTTACTTTTGTACAGTGCTCAGAATTTTGTAGCATGAACAGCAACGCACTGCAACCAACGCCTTTTACGGGTGAGTACATGGAATGGCGACGTACAGTCACTCTGTAGCCGGTTTCTAAGCATGGAGTAATCGCAAGTGTACGTTTACAGTCTAAATTAGAAAACTGTTACACATGCAGGTGAACCTGGAAACGAAACAACGCATTGGAGTACTTTCGTATTGTTCGCGCTTCAATTTTTGAGCACTGCACTTATTAGTTTATTAAGCTTTAGCTCGCGTCAAGTGTCGCCTTCGCCTATTGGTGTAGGGCTGCTTTTGAACCCTGCTGAATTAAAACGAAGTCGGAGTTTTCAAGAACATTGTCAATCCCGACACATGAGAAAATTAATCGGGAATGAGCATTTATTCTCTCGTAGATTATGTATGGAATCCCTGCAATGTACTTTCCTCTGAATTGAGAGATACCCATGCTTCAGCATAAAGGTCTATAGGAAGGCTCGCCCAACACGCATGTATTTGCAGGCCACATGACGTCGGGAAGTGTGGAGTGCTTCGGCTACATGCTAATTAGAGTTTGCCTAATTACATGTACATGGGGGCTTCAAAAAAATGCGCAAGGTTTTCGTAAGCTATTCCATATTTAGTTGCGAATAATGTGGAGCTAACGTATTTCGAACTATTTAAAGGACAATAACCCAGTCATCGAGGCGCAGCGCACAATTCTAATGTTTCGGGTGACGCATCGTACTATCTGTGCCAATGAAATCATTTTGACGCCAGAGCCACTGTTTTCGCAGCCGGTGTTCGAAGAAACAACCAGCTCACCTTTCTGGTTTGCGTGCCCTTGTAGTGGCGCAGCCATTTGTTCCAGGGCCCGAAGTACGGTGGGACCTTAGAGATGCCAGGACGGAGGACCCACGCAAGTCTTGCACCGCTTCTGTCTCCAGTAACGCGTCGCGGAATGCCAGGCGCTGCCGCTGCTGCTGATTCGAAAGAGCGGCCCGACATGACGTCATGCTGACACTTGCGGTGCAAGGTGCGGCGAGACCTGCAGAAGCGCTTGTGAGGTCGAAACGGGGGAGCAAGCCGTTTGCTAGATGGCGGGTTGCGAGCGCTGTCAGCTCCAAGGCGGTCGGGAAAGGGTGCAGGGTGCTGGACGAAGTCTAGTCGCCGATGACGCCTTCGGTGACGCCGACTACTCATTCCGGAAAGCGTGAAGGAGATCAGTGTGGTCGAAGGAGACATAATCTGCGAGGCGCGGTGGAGTCTCGTGCAGCATCGAACAGGCTGCTGCTGCTGCTGATGATGATGATAACCTCAGCACATGGCTCGTACCCACTCCGGGGTATTGGCCAAGATTTGGGCACGTGAACTTTTAGATACGGTTTTTGAAACTACTGTTACAGTGCAATTTAGTAATCAGAACGGACTGAATAATTTTCCTATACTGCACTTTTTATAATATAAATGTCATGCTATATCTCTAGTTGTAAAAGTATGGATTTAAAATTTTATTTGTTTACTTGATTGAATGAAACTACAAACGGCATCAAACACGTCCCTGTGGCTAAAGCCGAATACCGAGGCACCGAAAGAGAGTACTATTTCTGATGTTAAATTTACCCCTAATTTAGCGAGCGGAATTTCAAGAAGTCTTTTTCTTTGTAATTTATACCGACGACATATTAAAAAGTAGTGTTCTATGGTTTCTATTTCTAGACAGAATGGACACAGCGGCGATATCGCCAGACCAGCCCTGTGTAAATATAGGTTTAATGGTGGGACACGGCAGCGTAATTTTGTGATTATTACTTCCGATTGTCTTGATGGACACCAATGTATTTTCCACGGAAATTTTAGGTGCTGAAATTCAGTCCATGATGTTAATGTTTCAATTATATCTCTACGAATTGAAAAATTCCGATATCTGATCGCGGTTATTGGTGCCACCACTGGAAGGACCGATATTATTGGTCCATTCAGGGATTCTCGCGCTATTGAATCGGCCATTTCATTTAAACGTAATCCGCAGTGTCCTGGTACCCATAATAATTTTACAAGATTCAGCTGGGGGGGGGGGGGGGACTAATGTTAGAAACGTCTTTAGAGCCGGCGAGTTTGTTGAAGCTGTAAGCGCAGAGCAGACAGAAAGGGAATCTGTTATAATTACCGCGCTGGATTCATGTAAAGGGAGTTTACGCAGTGCAAGAATCATTGCTAAGAGCTCAGCTTCAAATACGGGAGTAAAATCTGGCAGTCTCAAGGAGAATGACCAGCCAAGCGACATCGCGAAAATGCCTACGCCCGCCTTATCGTCGTTCACAGAAGCGTCAGTGGCTATTATGTTAATTGTGTGTACTTGCGCAAGGTAATCTTGCAATATAATATTTAATAACCTGACTGAATGAAACTTAGGGTTCTGTGGGAAAATTTCATCGAATTCAATCTTTAAATTCTGATTTGAGTCATACGATGGAATAACGTCTCGAATTTTTACATTTAAACTGTCTAAATGTTTTTGTACAAAAATAATCTGTCGGGTGTTTAAACGTGGCCAATGAGCTAGAAAGAAGGAGTTTGGATCGTTTATAAATATATACTCGGATCATCTTATTGGAAAACTGTAAAACTTTAGAAATGTTTGTATCGTTAAGATGCGGAATCTGGAGGGCAATGTTGGCAGGCGGGCTTCCTGATAAAGAACATTGTTTGCTACAAACATCGGGAGTCCCAGGCACAGGCGCAGGGCTTCACGCTCCAAAAGGACCAGAGGCTTAGTTTTATGAGCACGGCTTCCTGAGAATAATACACTGCCGAATTCCAATATTGGACGCATGTACATTTTGTATTTCATTATGAGAGCGTCCCTGCGTAGCCCATACTTTCGGTTGCTCAGTCTGCATAGTAAACCTAAAGCACGCTGTGCTTTAGATTCTGCATTTTCTATATGTGGACTCCAGTTGAGTTTTCCATCATAAATGACACCTAAATATTTAAGAGACTCAACCTGGGGAATTGGTTCTTGATTGTAAACTATAGAGACTGAAACCGGATCCGTTAGTGGGAACACCAATATTGCGCTTTTACTTACATTTAATGTCATGCAAATTGATTGAAGCCATACCTCAAGCATACTCAAGTATCTCTGCAATTTTTGGTATAAAGAATGTATGTCGTTATCGGCCACGAAGAATGCAATATCATCTGCATAAACGTAAACTTGCACGTCCTGATTGGTTGGAATGGAGCTCATTAATATGTTGAATAATATTGGAGATAAGACTGCTCCTTGGGGGACACCACGAGTCTGTTTTAATTTAGAGGAAGAGCAGCCATCCTTAAAGCAATAAAATTCTCTTGATCTCAAAAATTCTGCCAACCACGCAATAATATAGTTTGGGACATTATGATTCCGTAGTACATTCAATAAAACTGTATGTTCCACGGAGTCATATGCTTTAGCTATGTCTAATGTCACTAAAGCGGAATATTGTCTTCTTTTTCTAGCGAGTTGTATGCGGCTCTCTAAATCAGCATGGGCACACCATATAGAGCAGTCAGCTCTGAAGCCTATTTTATTTGGATTCAATATTAAATTATCCGACATCCAGACAGTAATTCTGTAATGTAGAATCCTCTCTATGAGTTTTGACCATATTAGAAGTAAGAGAGATAGGTCTAATATTTTCTATGGTGTAACCTAATCCTTGTTTTTTAGGTATCGGGATTACTTTAGCTAGTTTCCAATCGTATGGTATCCAGGCGTTGTTTAGAGAATAGTTTATAATGCTTATGAGGTCACAAGGAGATATTTCGAATAAAATTTTTATCATATGCATTGTAATTCCATCAGGACCTGGAGCTGACAAGGGTAAGTTTCGAATTACTTGAGCTAATTCAGGCACAGTAACTTCGTTGAAGTCTGACGTTAGGGCTGGTTTTTGCAAGTTATGTGACATAGACGACATGAATCTACGCTCGAGGCCTTTTGCAATCTGTTCTAGTGATTTTATCATTTCATCAGATGATAGAGTTACATAATCAATATTAATTGGTGGTGGCAGAATTTTTCGATTTCGCATATATCTAAACAGCACCTTTTTGTTTTTGGGATTTGAAAGGAAATCATAGTGTTTCCTATCATAATCTTCTTTAGATTAGCTACTGTGCGTTTAAATACAGCAGCATAAAATTGGTAATCAGCCCAATTTTGGGGGGATTGGTTATAAAGTAGTTTCTTCCAAGCTGCTTTTCTTCGTCTGTAGTCTCGTGTACAGTCTGGATTCCACCAAGGACTACGAGAGGCTCTCTTGGCAGACTCAACAATAAATTCAGCTTCTTTGTATGATCGTTTGATTACAGCACAAATTTTCATACGTTTTGTTTCTTCGCGCTCTTCAGAATGGTGAGCCAAATGTGCTTTTAAATCATTTCTAAATTTATTGTAGTTTACGAATACTCGGATCTGCGAGAAGATTATATTAACGGGCAAGCAATTTCAAATATTATTGGACAGTGATCACTGTTGGTGGCACAGTCCAAGGCTGCCCAAGATGAACTAGTGAGAGATGAACTTATGAAACTTAAAACTAAGGCTGAGCGCGACCGATTGCAAATATATGTAGGCAAATAAATGTAAGATCGAACAGGCAGCTGCGCTTCTTCTTTGCCTTTTACTCACACGTAATCTTCTCGCGCCCACTAAAGGCATCTTGCTTTCTTCCTTGCTTGCTTCCTTGCTTGCTTCCTTGCTTGCTTCCTTGCTTGCTTCCTTGCTTCCTTGCTTGCTTGCTTGTTTGCTTGCTAGCTTCGCTTACCCACTACAGAGGATCGGCCGAGAAGACGGTGGTTATAGGGAAGAGGGAGAGTAAAAACGTAAAAAAAAGTAAGTCACTGTAAGGTAGGAATGTTTGACAATTATGAAGCATACTTACTTGGCAGAATCTAATTTATTACAATTTCATATGTACAGCACATTTGGTGGCATTAGAATAACTTAGAATACATAATCAGCAATTTGATGAAATATTCAATTTTGGATTCAGCAGAATTAACATGGTATCAACCTTGTGTCACAGAGATTAACGCAAATGCAGATAATCTATCTTGATATTTTTATCTATACTTTTTTTATAAGCCCGTCTCGTGCCACGAACGAGAAAGTTGCATTGATCATTATATTCTCGTAATATCGCGCTGTGTCTTCACCTGCGAAGAAAGAAAACAATTAGTGCACGGTTGGATGAAATATGGCCTTATGGCGGGTCCAATAATATCTACAGTTCAAAAGAAAAAAAAATCACCGACGATTACGGTACTCCGTAATGCGAAATTTGAGCGCAGCTCTATATGTGTTTTCATGTCGCGATTTGTTGGCTGGCTCGGACAATCTGTCTCGTACGGGACATTGCAAAAGGAGCGAAGACATGCAAAACAAGTAACACTCAATCACAATGATAGCGGCGTGTAGAGGCTGAGATCGTCGAAAAACTGATCTGCGGGTCATGCACATCAGCTTTTATACATGACTGGTCGAAGGTTACAGTGTAACCGCTGGTGTCCGCGATGCTTCCAGAAAACGCTGCACAATTCGCGTCACGCATACATTCAGATTACAAAAAGCTTTCGGGACAACAGCCTGCCTATAGAACAATAGATAGCATTCGAAGAAACGTCTGACACACGCAGCCGCGTCGTGCGTCGAGGGATAACGTTTAACATCTGTTAGCCGATGAAACACATTGACTGAAGAAAGGTAAAGTGAGAAGACGAAGCGCGGTTTTCTGGCGCCACCTCGTAGCGATCGTCCGCACTACGCTTCGCTCTTTCATCCTTCGCTGTTGTGCTCGTTCGGTCGGTTACGCCGCTGACGCTCGCCGCAAGAACGGGCCATTAAGAGCTGCGCTCTAAAAATGTACTAAGCAATTTTACAAAGCGTAACTCTATCGTATCAGCATCATGTTTTTGCTTGCTTCGAAACGAGCGAAAGAATAAGGGTGTACAAGGGGCTTGATTTTTGTTAGGCACATCCATTCGAAAAATAGGCAATGAAGCCAAAAAGAGAAGGCATACGGGAAAATACCGTTTAATTGAAATGTAGAAACAATAAGGTTAACAGGAGTGGACGAAGATGTTGCCGCAGGTGGGGACAGAACCAGCGTGTCGAACCGAACCGGAAATGAACCGAAATGCGTACTTCAACCGTTATATTCAACTTAACCGCACCAGAAGCGAACCGATATTCTTTCCTCCATTCAGTAACCGAACCGAAACCTTTTGGAGGAACCGTTCGAACCGGCTCCACCACAGGTCCTGAGCAGGGTCACCGTTGCTGAAATCTTACGAGAGCAGCGTCGTCTATATTCGGTGACGTGTGCGGCGTGTTGCCTCTGACTCAACTATATAGGCATGCTCGCCTTCGCTTTACACTGTGCGCATACATGCTCAGCAGTTTTGGACATTGCTGCTTAATTCAGAAATATGTTCAGCTTCACTGTGATACACCAACTAACTCGTTGTACAACATTTTCAAAAGTTATATTTCAAAAGATCCGTTAAGTTTCAAGACGTTTTCCTTAACAACGTCGAGAAGGTACTGACTTCTAATAACATACGCACTTACGGCACTTATTCGACATTTAGAGCTGCGTTATAGCAGTGTTTTGTTACTGACCAAAACACTTTATAACGCTGCACGAATTGGCCACTAAGTGCAGTAAATGCGTGCGTTATTAAATACAAGTACACTCTCGACGTGTCTAATTGAAATTTGTTGAAACTCGGCCGATGTTGTGAAATATATTCTTTTAAAAATTCTGCCCATTGAGTTACGCTGGTGTATTGTGGTCAAGTTCAATAGATTGCCTAAGGGGCAATGTCCAACATTCGTGGACATGGTCGACGCGTACCCTATGCAGTGTCGTTTTGAATGATACTGCTCGTGGCTCAAGGTATTTATTGTGCTCCACAGTATAGCGCACTGGCTTCTCTGTCTCATACATGTGTTCCAGTTGGTACCATGTCTTCAGTAACTGCTGTTGCTTCTGGAGTGCCATTACTTCCGCGGTATAACTTCATGGAAGTTCTCCACGGCTAAGAGCAGGTGGCGACTACTCAATAAAGAGGGAAAGGGGACTTACTTTGTTTCGGGGTGTTCAACTATTAACGAGTGGATCGCGAATTTATGTAATTTCAAGACCCCTCGATAACTTTTTGGCGGCATTCCTGTTTGTAAGGCAGTTTGCGCGGGTCCTCAGGATAAAACCAGTATGGAACATGTATCGTTATGGAACGACAAAAAAAGTGTGGATATGTGAATATTCAAGAATTCGAATGCGATTCAAACATTCCTTCCTTATAGATCCGTGTTCAATTCGAGAATTTATCATTCTATATTGTCGAATATTCATTTCTGTTCAAGCGGCGGTTAACAGCAATTATTGGAGTCTCAACGAAGAGAAACCAATTAAACGACAGGACTGTTCCGAATCATTCTGCTGCAGTAGAGCCGCGCTTTTTTGGTGCGCAAGGGCCATAGGCCCCACATTCGCAAGCAACCTCTTACGCTACAATGGTTCGTAACAGCACATTCGAACCAATACTGATGCTGGCCATATTATTAACGAAGGCGGACCGTCGATGGAAAAGGGCACGTAAGGAACGAAAAGCTTCGTGAATTCAGCCACAGTTTCTGAGCGAAGACATGGAGCAGTAAACTTCTGCTCACTAATTTGCAGTAATTCAGTAAGAATGCCCCATTGTTGGGAACCTGGATGAGAATTCGTTATCTCGAAGTTAGGCAAACAAAATTTTATTTGTCTAATCTCGCCATGTTTACATCCTTTTAGGACGATGTGTGGTGCTGTAGTATTATACTTACCTCGGCCAACGAACACAGCACACTACTTGATCTGGTGACGCCTTCGTTTCACTACTGTCATGGTGCCTCAGGTGATTTAAAGCAGTTGATTATCGTTTGCGAGCTCTTCGTTTTAGCTGACGTCCTGCCATGAACCGCTGTAATGCATGTTTCAAATAACGCAAAATATATATTTTTTTTTAACCGACGGGCTCCACGGAAAATTTATATTTATATTTGTTTACAAATGTGAAAGTATTTAATATTCGAATCCATATTCCGAGTTTGTTTTCCTTCTTCGGACATTATTGTTTGATTCGATTTTGAATTTTCTTGTTTCGATCGCCCCTACAAAAAAAGTAACAAAGAAAGTTGTTTTTATTTATTTATTTATTTATTTATTTATTTATTTATTTATTTATCTATCTATTTATTTATTTATTTTTAATTAGTTAGTTGGTTAGTTAGTTAATTAGTTACCTCACAGGCTCCCGAAGCAGTATTGCGTGAGGAGAGCTTACAGGGAATTAGCAGAAAGAAAGGTGTACAAAGAAATTATACCTTGTTGGCGGGTACACATGAAAGAACAAATATCTAACAATATAAATAACGCGATAAATTAATCAAAACGACTCTGTTAAGTCGCAAAAAAGGAGCACCAAGAAATTATACAAATGGTAGCTGGTGAAGATGAAAGAGCAAGTCTCTAACTATGTCAACGCAATGCAAAACAAAAAAAAACTAGCAAAAACTATACAACTTCGCTAAAGGTAATTACTTAGGTGCGCAGTAAGGTTAGTTGTCATGAATTATGGAAATAATATGCATAAGTGTGCTTTGAAGGAATCAGGGTCAAGAATGTCAACTATGTCGTTTGGTAGGTTATTCCAATGCTGAATGGCACGTGGTAATGTGGATGAATTGAAAGTTCGGCCAAACATACGCTGGAAACTGAGACGATTATGCAAACGCCGAGATGTACGAGATGGACGAGTGAGCGGCAGGGTGGACGGGCGCGTGCTATTTATTATTTTGTGAAACAGACAAAGCAATGCTACGGTTCTTCGTGATTCATGAGATGAGAGGAATAAAGATGAGTTAATGCTATTCACGCTAGCGTCGCGGTGATAATCTCTGACAACGAAGCGGCCAGCGCGTTTTTGGACTGACTCGAGAGTCGCGGTTAGGTAAGCTTGATGAGGTGACCAGATAGGGGCTGCGAATTCCAGTTGTGGTGTTACGAATGTCTGATAGGCGAATTGGCTGGGTAGGGCAGGAGCATCGCGCAGGTTACGTTTAAGATAACTGAGCGTATGTGAGGCTTTAGCATTTATTTTTTCGATGTGCGCAGACCATGACAGGTTAGGTGTAAGGAGAATGCCGAGGTACTTGTATGAGTTGGTGCGTGGAAGGGGGTTCTTATCCAGTGAGTAATCGAAAGCGGTAAATGACTTTTTGCGGGTGAATATTATTAGTTTCGATTTATGAGTGTTTAGGGTCATTTGCAAAAAAAAAGAGCACCAGTTAGTAATATGGTCACGATCTCGTTGAACAGCGACGTGATCGAAAGGGTGTGTGAAAGTATTACGACTCTGGTTTATAGAGCACTCGACCACCAAAAGAACACCAGTTCGCCAAGTTACTGTGATAGAACACTGCCAACGGAGCGCTGAAGGGCACGAACACAAGATGAGCGTTCCGTACTCACTGGCAGGCTATGCGGTTGCGGCTCAGACACATCTGGTAGGCACCCAGGTTCTCAGCTTTTCTCGTACACATGTCTTTTGTACAAGAAGGTTTAAATAGCGCGAACAGCAAAGAATATATTAGTTAACATGTGTAAACACCGCGCAAGCACCATACCGACGCAGAGGCAAGAGAACAAAAAAGGAAAGGAAAACAGAGAAAGGACTGGTTATCATGTCAATAAAAGTAGTATACGTAAACTCGTCGTGGAATAAAAAATTCGTAGTTTCGCCTGAAAGGCAAATCATCAATTACGATAGCAAATTAGTAGAGAGCTATACGGAGTAAGGATAGTAGTTTTATCGGCTCTATAAACTTGGACACATTCACTTACTAACTGAATTAACAAGCATGGTGTCAGCAGCCAGAAGCAGACATGAATAGATCAGACCGCACACAACGGCTGTCAAAACGCTGGCGTGAGCAAGCATAAATACAGCCGCCCTGGCCACGCGCGCTGGCCACTTGGCGGAAGCGCCGAAAAGTCCAGTGTTATTGACCCTTGTCCCGGCGATCCCATGGGCGCTGCCTTGTTTGATCACGTGGTGACGCGTCCATTGTTTGCCTCAGCTGCCTCCGTGTTTACAATGCAAGCGCGTGACGCCGGTACGGTGGCTAGATGGGTAGGTGTGCCGTCCGCCGGGCACGAAGACTAGTTCAGCGCTTCTCCGCATCATGACGACAAAATTGGCGCTGCGTTCGGGGGTTTGTCGCAGGCGGCGCGCGTCGCCTACTGCTGCGGCCACGTTACATTGTAACTGCGGCATATTTACCATCGTATTTAAACTGAAAACCACATTCACAGTGGCATCATAGACACTTACAAATTTCTGAACGCAGCAGAGCTCTGTCACTTGCGAAGGTAACGTACTTGCCTTTTCCGTCACCTGTTTGTTTCCCCGTTTGAGATTCAAGAATATAATAGCTATTAACGCTGTTTAGTTCGGTAAACACGTTAAACTTGAGTCTACGAGGAGAAGTGCAAATTCTGCATGGACGAAATAGTCCTTCATCAGTTCATCTAAAGCGAGAAAGGCGAAGTTTGCTTTGCAGAATAGATATATACAGTAGTATGTAGGGGCTGTACACGAACGTGCAGTGCGTATTCTTATACCACGGAATGCGCAAGAGAGATGCTTTGACTTGAAAGGATGTAAAACACAATGGAATAAATATTGATATTCGTACAACTAAAATCCTCTGGTTCGATTTCCTTGACTGTATTGGGGTTATTATGAACTCATAAAATATTGTTACGGAAGGATAGGAGGAAAGAAAAGAAGAAGATCGAGAGACACTGGCTGCTTCGTGTTGTTGCTGGTCAGCTATCTTGACCGCACTAACTCTACTTGTGTATATATTGTAAATACATCCAGTCTATACTCCCAACATCACCGTAACATATTGGTGGAGGTGCGGGGTATCAAGGCTGGAAACGGAGCTCCGCAGTGGACGTCGCATCACCGTCCCCACCATGACTGACGGTGAGCACGCGGGTTCAACGTCGTTGCCGCCTGCAACGTCAACGTCACCGCCGCCAGCTACGTCGTCGTCCCCATCGGTTGTGGTTGTACAAGCCAGGGATCCCGGAACTTTCTGTGGGACCGATGGCGCCGACGTTGAAGAGTGGCTGGCTATGTACGAACGCGTGAGTGGAGTCAACAGATGGGATCCTACGCTTATGCTAGCTAACGTGTTGTTGTACCTAAGAGGCACGGCAAAAGTGTGGTACGAAAACCACGAAGAGGAGCTGACCAGCTGGCACCAATGCAAAGAGAAGCTAAAAGAGTTGTTTGGCCAACCAGTCGGCCATAAAATTGCCGCAAAGCAGGAACTCGCCTCCTGTGCCCAAACCCCCACAGAGTCCTATGTTTCGTATATCCAGGACGTGCTGGCGCTTTGTCGTAAAGCCGATCACGACATGACTGAAGCTGAGAAGGTCGGGCACGTGCTCAAGGGAATCGCTGACGATGCCTTCAATCTGCTCATGTGCAAAGGCTGTTCTTCAGTTGATGCTATCATAAAAGAGTGCCGACAATTCGAGCAGGCCAAAAGCCGCCGCGTCCTGCAACCATTCGCCAGACTTCCAAATACTGCCGCAACGTCGACGTG
This sequence comes from Dermacentor silvarum, assembly GCF_013339745.2. Taxonomy (NCBI): domain Eukaryota; kingdom Metazoa; phylum Arthropoda; class Arachnida; order Ixodida; family Ixodidae; genus Dermacentor; species Dermacentor silvarum. The sequence goes on from NC_051154.1 coordinate 288,680,981, forward strand.
TGAAGATCAGCCCACACAGCAGCATGCGTCGCCATCAGAGGACGTGGTGCGAATCGTCCGACGTGAACTGGAAGCGATGGCGCCCGCAGCTTTCTGTTCGCGTCGCCCTGACGCTACCCCTCTTTCAGTTCCCCTCGTTCAAGCCATCGTTCGCCAGGAACTTGAAAGCATGGGTTTACATTCTGTCTGTGCTGTCGCCAACCCCAGAGCCAACGAACGCCCTTCTACTCTGTATGATCCACCGCGACGCTTCCCTCCGCGTTATCGCAACCCGACTGAGTGGAGAACTGCGGACGACCAGCCGATATGTTTCACCTGTCGCCGTATTGGTCATGTCGCCCGATACTGTCGCAACTCGTGGCCCTCAACAACTCGCACGCCGACCAACCTGAACCGTTTTTATGGAAATTCCCGCCGTGTTTCGCCCTCCGCCGAGTCTAACAGTGCCGACAACTCTGCCAGGAACACGTGGTACAGTCGCTCACCATCGCCTCGCGGACACCAGTCTCGTTCACCACAAACACGTCGGCAATCTTCCCGTTCGCCGCAGCCACGTCGCCTTTCGTCCCCTGTGGCTTTCGACCGCGTTCTTTCGGAAAACTAAGCACTGCAGCCCTCGGAGGTGGTGCTGCATTGACAACTACTGCAGCAAATCCTCTGTCTGTGCCCACAAAAAAAAGTATAATTGACGTTAAAGTAGACGGCGTACCTGTCAAAGCACTCGTCGACACTGGAGCCCACATATCTGTCATGAGTGCTAGCCTACGTAGACGTTTAAAGAAGGTCCTCACCCCAGCAACTGCACAAGTGCTTCGTGTAGCCGACGGTGGCGTGCTGGTTGTTCTCGGAATGTGTTCTGTACGTTTAAGTATAACCGGCCGCCCAACTTGTGTTCTCTTTGCTGTGGTCGACAACTGCCCTGACGACGTTATCCTTGGGTTGGACTTTTTATCCAACCATTATGCTCTCATCGACTGCGCAACCGGCGTCCTTCAGTTAGAACTGCCTCAACTCGCCGATGCTCCAAGCACCGCGCCACCGCGCCTGTGCTCGCTTCAAGATGTGCGTCTGTCACCCGAGGCAGTCACTTACGTCGCTTTGACCTCACAGCCACAGGTTCCTGACGGTGACTATGTGCTTCGCCCCATCGTCGACGTGCTTTTGAACCGAAACGTTGCTGTTCCGCATACGCTGATCACGGTTACGAATAATGACGTCGTTCTCCCGCTTCTGAACTTCAGCCTGTGCCCTCAAGTGCTTCCGGCCGTCATGTTCTTGGCCAGCATTTCTAGTACGTACGAATTTGACATTGAGAGTATGGATGCCGAGAGTGGATTATTAGCACCAATTGCAGCTCACAGCTCTGGTTCTTTCACGGATGACTTCGCCAAAATGATTTCACCTGACCTCACCTCTGCTCAGGCTGAGGACATCCGTCTCCTGCTAGAATCGTACAGTGACATCTTTGATTTCGGCGACCGCCCTTTCGGCCAAACATCTGTTGTTCACCACCGTATAAACACTGGAGACATGAATCCTATTCGTCGGCGTCCCTATCGTGTATCACATGCTGAACGTAGAGTAATCCAATCAGAAGTGGACAAAATGCTCCGGAAAGGGGTCATCGAGCCATCAGCCAGTCCTTGGTCTTCGCCAGTCGTCCTTGTAAAGAAAAAGGATGGTACCTGGCGTTTTTGCGTCGACTATCCCCATTTAAACAAGATCACGCGAAAAGACGTCTACCCATTGCCACGCATCGATGACGCCTTGGACTGCTTACACGGAGCAGCATACTTCTCGTCCATTGATCTTCGATCCGGCTACTGGCAGATTTCTGTTGATGAAATGGACCGCGAGAAGACTGCCTTCATAACACCTAATGGTTTATATCAGTTCAAAGTCATGCCCTTTGGCCTTTGCAATGCTCCTGCGACATTTGAACGAATGATGGACTCTCTTCTGCGAGGCTACAAATGGACCACCTGTCTTTGTTATCTTGACGACGTTATTGTTTTTTCTCCCACGTTCAGCAGCCACCTTACGCGACTCGCTGCAATTCTTGCGGTCTTCCGAAAATCCGGCCTTCAGCTGAACTCAACGAAATGTCAATTCGGGCGCCGTCAGATTACCGTGTTGGGACATCTCGTTAACGCAACCGGTGTGCAACCAGATCCGGATAAAGTTCGCGCCGTTCGCAGTTTCCCTGAGCCTCGTTCTGCTCCTGACGTGCGCTGCTTCGTCGGCCTGTGTTCTTACTTTCGGCGTTTCGTCAAAAACTTCGCCGACGTTGCTCGCCCTTTGACAGATCTTCTCAAGAAGAATACGCCTTTCTCATGGGGCCCGGAGCAGGCTCACGCGTTCGCCGCTCTCATCGGTTTTCTGACCACCCCTCCCATACTTGCCCACTTTGATCCATCTGCACCGACCGAAGTCCACACTGACGCCAGCGGCCACGCCATCGGTGCTGTTCTCGCCCAGCAGCAGAATGGTACCGAGTGCGTGATAGCTTACGCCAGCCGCCTGCTGTCACCTTCTGAGAGGAATTACTCCATCACCGAGCGTGAGTGCTTGGCTTTAGTGTGGGCTGTCGCCAAGTTCCGGCCATATTTGTACGGCCGCACGTTTTCGGTTATTACAGACCATCATGCCCTCTGCTGGCTGTCTTCCCTCCGGGATCCGACAGGACGGCTTGGTCGCTGGGCTTTGCGGCTCCAGGAATTTTCTTTTATTGTAATCTACAAGTCTGGACGTCTGCACAAGAACGCTGACCAGCTCTCTCGCCATCCCGTGGATTCTCCTGAACCTGTTGCACATGATCCGGAGACCTGCGTGTTGGCTTTCACTGACATGTGCGACATGCGCGCTGAACAACATCGCGACGAGTCCTTACAGGCCATCATTGCCAGAGTGCAATCTGGCAGCACCGACGGCCCGTGCCGCATGTTCGTGCTGCACGACGGCATCCTCTACCGCCGCAATATCAACCCTGAGGGCCCTGAGTTTCTCCTTGTCCTTCCTCGTCATCTACGATCCGTCGTTCTGATGATAAACTTGTTCGTAATGAAGAAAAAAAAGTTCTTACGGTGGGCGATTATGTATGATGAGAGCAGTAGCTTGTAGCATGAAAAATCATAGTTTGGACTCGTGAAGATCGTATATATGTATATTTGAATGCAATATTAATTTAAGTAATTCTTCGGTCACATGCGCAAACCATGCAGCAACGTACAACGAGCTTTTATTGCAACTATAGCTTTAAATGAAACACTGCACTGCATCACAGCGCTCAAAATGCACGTAGCGTAGCCGCAGCGCAAGGTGCTTTTTCTTTTCTGGAGTACGCACAGGAGCTGAGTTTTGGTCGTCACAAGGAAGTGCAGGCGAGCAATATATGTATTAATTAGGTTGATGATGCTGTTCGTAATTTCTATTTTATGCTGCTCACAACCGATCACTCCTGAACGCTTCAGCTGGCGAAAGGGGGGGAAAATACCAGCGGCAGGGCATATCTGCCAGTCGTTGCGTTGTAAATTTACCGCGGCCGCTGCACTTGAAGCTGAATTTTTTGCACACACAAACATTTCGTCGGTAGTCTTTGAGCAGGTTCATTGCTTCACTTGTCTACAAATACTCATTCTTCACCTGTAGAACACGCGACATTCTCATTCGCATCCTATTTGCTTGGAGGATGTGTAAGTTTGGCCACTGTCTCCAGAGGAGGCATTGGTTTAGCTCGCTGTCTCTTCCGGATTATTTGAACCACCGACATGCCGTTGGAGCCTCGCTTGTTCTTTTTCTAGAAATTTTATTCAATATGTAAGGCGCAGCGTCGGGTAGCAACGAAGGAAGTATCACTCTAACATACGTACACCATCGGAATCCGCACAATCTTCCTGCCGGTCATACGCTCGATGACATGTTCCTTGAAGTGGCGCTAGCATATGACTAATGCGGTTGAAACATATTTTCGGCACGGAGAAGGGCAAGCTCACGTATCTCGGAAAGTTCTGGGTCTCAGCGCATCGAAACCAATGACTCTTTCGCGCGTGGCTTGCATGTTTGTAGCCGAACTTGCAGTTTGGCACAGAGCAAGTGGTGCCCATCAGGCTTGTTTTCTTCTGTGCAGGAACACTTTCCCTCTGTTCCGGAGTCTCACGAGCTTGGTATTCACGTTCATAACCCAGAGTCTTCACTTCGCTCCTTAAACGTCTAAGGAAATTACAAGAACGCGGAGAACTATATCGTGACTGCGAGCGCAGCGCTCTGTGAAGTGAGTGTGTTAACAGACGATATTGTTACGGAGCGATCCACACATGGATCAACGCGATGCTTGGTGGCGCGACAAAGACAACGATGAAGATGCTAGCTCTTGGGCCGGATCGGACATCTCTTGCCCTAGCCTCCTCTGTATATATTTTGTAAATATATCCTTCGCCTCCATCTCGCTTCCGTCACACTTTGGTGGAGGTGCGGGGTACGTCTCGCCTCGCAACGGAACTTCGCAGCGGCTGTCGTTTCGGACATCTGTCTGCAATGGCGGAAGACACAGCGTCTACATCAGCGCCCGCCACTTCAACGGTCGTGCTTGTGCAACCCCGGGATCCTGGCACGTTCTCCGGTTCCGGTGACGCGGATGTTGAAGACTGGCTGGCGCAGTACGAATGCGTGAGTAAGAACTGCCGATGGGACCCTACCATGATGTTGGCAAATATAATCTACCTGACAGGCACTGCGAAGGTATGGTTCGATAATCACGAAGCTGAGATTGGGAGCTGGGACACCTGCAAAGAAAAACTCCGAGAATCGTTTGGGAAGCCCATTGGCCGGAAGATCGCCGCGACAAAGACACTCGCGTCACGTGCGCAGACGGCTACTGAGTCTTACGTCGCGTACATAGAAGACGTATTAGTGCTATGCCGAAAGGCCGACGCCGAGATGCCGGAGGACGACAAGGTTTGGCATATCTTGAAAGGGATCACCGACGACGCCTTCAACCTTTTAATGTGTAGAAACTGTTCTACAGTCGACGCTATTATAAAGGAGTGCCGGCGCTTTGAGCAGGCTAAAAGCCGGCGCATTGGCGACTCATTTGCCCGGCTTCCCAACACGGCGGCAACGTACTCTTGCGAAGACCGCACGGCTGCACAACCGTCAGTTCCACCAGATCAGCTGACGCGTATTGTACGCCGCGAACTTGACGCCATGACCCCTGCCAGTGGCGCACCGACGGGGGGGGATTCGGGGGTTGTAACCCCCCCCCCCACCCCTGAGGCCGACTTTTGTTTAACCCCTTTTCTTTCCTTACGCATTTGAGTGCTGCAACTAAAATGCAAGACGCGCAATCGTCTGCACACTCGCAAAAAGCGCATTTTTTGACAATTTCCCATGAAGAAATCGAAATTAGTGCTGTTTAGATGGTATTGGCAAACTGTCAACCCCACCCCCCTGGCAGAGATCCTGGGTGCGCTACTGACCCCTGCTCCAGTTCACGCCGGTGACTCGAGCTCGATTACGGCTCCATTCGTTCAAGCCATTGTCCGGCAGGAGCTCGCCGACATGGGCATTCACTCTGTGTGCACCGTTGCCAGCCCAACACAAACTTCGTGGCGTCCGCCCTCTTCCTATCAAGAGCAGCGATACGCTACTCGATATCGCGACCCTGCTGCGTGGAGAACCCCTGACAATCGACCGATATGTTTTACTTGTCACCGTATCGGCCACGTCGCCCGTTATTGCGCCACCCGCTGGTGCTCGGCGCCTCGCACGCTGTCTACCCCTTAACGCCGTCCCGAGAGCACCCGCTTTCCGCCTTCAACCCAGTCCTATTTCCCGAACGCCGATGTTTCCGCCAGGATAAGTAGCTGCTCCCCGTCGCCGCGTGGTCACCAGTCACGCTCGCCTCCAGGCCGTTGCCCGTCGTCTCGCTCACCACAGACTCGCCGCCCGTCGTCCCCCTTCAACCCTGCTCGTGCCTATGAAGAAAACTAAACAATGCAGCGCCCGGAGGTGACGCTGCATTGACGACTGCCACCACAAATCCTCTTATGACGCTGCCGACAAGACGAAGCTTGTTAGACGTTGATGTTGATGGCGTAACTGTTTCTGCGCTCATCAATCCTGGAGCGCACATCTCTGTAATGAGTGCAGATTTTCGTCGACGCCTTCATAAAGTGCTCACGCCTGCCGCCTCCCGCATCCTCCGCGTCACTGATGGAGGGACTCCTGCCGTTCTTGGGATGTGCACCGCCCGACTCTGCATTGCTGGTCATCCCACTTCCGTCGAATTTGCCGTCATCGAGAAGTGCCCCCATGACCTTATCCTCGGCTTAGATTTCTTGTCCACCCATTCTGCCCTCATTGATTGTGCGACTGGTGCTCTTCAGCTTGAGCTGCCCCATCCTCCCGACAGTCCAGCCTACATAACGCCACGCTTATGCTCTCGCCACCACGTTCGTTTGCCGCCTCAAGCTGCTACATACGTTACTTTGACGTCTTCACGTGACATTCCCGATGGCGACTACGTCTTGTCTCCGAATATTGACGTCCTGTTAGCCCGCGATGTCGCCCTGGCTCACACCATTGTTTCCGTTGCTGACAATACGGTGATCGTGCCGCTTTTCAACGTCAGCCTGTTGACTCAGGTTATCCCGCAAGGCATGTCGCTGGCCACCATTTCCGCGCTTGACCCCTACGAGATTGCCACTTTGGATGCCGATGTTTCGCCGCCTTCTTGCTCGGCTAACTTCGCGCCTTCGTCTCTCGACGACATTAACAAGATGATTACTCCCGATCTGACCCAGGCGCAATCCCAAGATCTCTACCGGGTCCTGGCGTCCTATCGTGACATCTTTGATTTTGACGGCCGCCCTCTAGGCCAAACATCAGTCGTGGCTCATCGCATCAACACTGGTGACGCCACTTCTATACGCCGACATCCATATCGCGTATCGCATCACGAACGTCAAGTCATCCAGAACAAGGTCGACAAAATGATTACAAAAGACGTCATAGAACCTTCATCTAGCCCGTGGGCCTCCCCTGTCGTTCTCGTGAAAAAGAAGGACGGCAGCTGGCGTTTCTGCGTTGATTATCGGAATTTGAACAAAGTCACTCATAAAGACGTCTACCCTTTGCCTCGCATCGATGACGCCCTCGACTGCCTTCATGGAGCCCAATATTTTTCTTCCATCGACCTTCGGTCTGGCTATTGGCAGATTTCAGTCGACCCTATGGACCGCGAAAAAACTGCCTTTATTACGCCCGATGGCCTATACCAATTCAAGGTCATGCCGTTCGGACTGTGTAATGCCCCAGCAACTTTCGAACGTATGATGGACTCTCTCTTCGGGGATATAAGTGGTCCATCTGTCTATGCTATTTAGACGATGTGATCGTCTACTCGCCTACGTTTGAGAGCCACCTCACCCGTTTATCGGCTGTTCTTGCCGTCTTCCGAAGAGCCACCCTTCAGCTGAACTCCGCCAAGTGCCGTTTCGGGCGGCGCGAGATCACTATGCTCGGTCACCTTGTCAGTGCTGCCGGTGTTCAACCAGACCCCGACAAGGTGCGAGCAGTGCAACAATTTCCCGTGCCGCGTTCAGCCAAACACGTCCGCAGTTTTGTAGGATTATGTTCCTACTTTCGTCGCTTTGTCCGGAACTTCCCGGACATCAACCGCGCTCTTACGGAACTCTTGAAGAAGGACGTTCCTTTCGTGTGGGGACCCGAACAAGCAGCTTCGTTTTCTGCCCCCGTCCGCCTACTCACTACACCACCAATACTTGCCCATTTCGACCCCTCATCGCCTACGGAACTTTGCACTGATGCCTGTGGTCATGGAATTGGGGCTGTCCTTGGCCAAACACAGCACGGCAAGGACCGTGTCATCGCCTACGCCAGACGCCTTCTGTCCTCGTCCGAACGAAACTTTTCCATCACAGAACGCGAGTGCCTGGCTTTAGTGTGGGCTGTCACCAAATTCAGACCTTACTTGTTTGGCCGAACTTTTCCTGTAATTACAGACCATCATGCTCTATGCTGGCTTTCGTCGCTAAAGGATCCGTCGGGACGTCTCGGCCGCTGGGCATTACGGATTCAAGAATACTCGTTTGCTGTGTACTACAAGTCTGGACAATTGCACCAGGACGCTGATTGCTTATCACGTCACCCTGTTGATGCTCCCGACCTCACTGACCCTGACTCCGACGCCTGCGTACTGTCCATCCTTGCTTTGGATATCCCCACCGAACAGCGACGAGACGCGTCCTTACGGCTCATCGTCGACCGTCTTACCTCTCCATCACCAGACCATTCTGTTCACCTGTTTGAGCTACCCGACAACGTTCTGTATCGTCGTAATCTCAGCTCAGATGGCCCAGAGCTTCTGCTTGTCCTACCTCGCCATCTTCGCTCCACTGTTCTTCACCAGCTTCACGACGTACCAACTGCCGGTCACCTAGGTGTCTCGCGTACTTACGCCCGCATCCGACGCCGGTTTTTCTGGCCTGGCATGTACCGTTCTGTGCTCCGCTACGTCGCTGCTTGTGAACACTGCCAACGCCGCAAGCGCCCTTCAGCGCTGCCTGCAGGTCAGCTACAACCTGTTGATATCCCTGCAGAGCCATTCTTCCGCGTCGGCCTTGACCTTCTAGGCCCTTTCCCTACGGCCATCTCGGGAAACAAATGGGTTGCAGTCGCGACAGACTACGCCACGCGCTTCGCAATCACCAGGGCTTTACCGACAAGCTGTTCTACAGACGTCGCTGACTTTCTCCTACACGACGTAATTCTATATCATGGCGCCCCTCGGCAGCTCCTCACTGATCGCGGGAGGTACTTCCTATCAAGAGTGGTAGATGACATCCTTCGTGCTTGCTCCACTGAACATAAGCTCGCCACCGCTTATCATCCGCAGACGAATAGTTTACCGAGCGCCTCAACCGGACGCTAACCGAGATGCTGGCCATGTATGTTTCACCAGATCATCGTGACTGGGACTGCACGTTACACTTCGTTACCTTTGCGTACAATTCCTCGAGGCATGACACCGCCAAATATTCACCGTTTTATCTGCTGTTTGGCCGACATCCTGCATTACCCTTCGAGACTCTCCTTCCTTCGGCTCCTCATTCGCCTACTGAATACGCCAGTGACGTCGCAGCTCGAGCCTGCGCAGCTCGTCAACTTGCCCACGATCGACTTTCTGCTTCGCAAGCAGCCAGAAGTCCCGTTACGATAGCCGACACAGAAGCGTGCACTTCAAGCCTGGCTCTCTGGTCCTCCTATGGTCGCCATGCCGCCGCATCGGCCTATAGAGAAGCTCCTCTCACGTTACACCGGGCCCTACAAGGTTCTTCGTCAACTCGGTGACGTAAATTACGAAATTGTACTCCTGGATCCTGCTTCTTCGACCTCATCGCTGCGAACTGAAGTTGTTCATGTTTCCCGGCTGAAGCCATACTGCTCTTCTAGCTCCTCGCCTTCATAACAAGCGCCAAGACGGCGCTTCAGCCGCCGGAGAGTGATGTTACGGAGCGATCCACACATGGATCAACGCTATGCTTGGCGGCGCGACAAAGACGACGATGAAGACGCTAGCTCTTGGGCCGGATCGGACATCTCTTGGCCTAGCCTTCTCTGTATATATTTTGTAAATATATCCTTCGCGTCCATCTCGCTTCCGTCACAATATAAATGACCGCTTTTGAAAATTACTCATTGCAACAAGAAACATCGCACTGTTAAGCACTCTCTCAACATATTTTAACCATTGTCTTCAGGTTTTATCGTGAAAAACCCATTATCTTAAATATAACAGGCGCGCAATAACAACACTCTCAGTAGCAGATGACGCGCGCTACACGGCAAACCTCTGACCGCAGCGCCACTCCTGCTGTCATGATGCGGAGAAGCAGTGAACTACGCCGGTCGACACACCTACCAATCTAGCCACCGTAACGCCGGTGCGGCGCAGCAGACCTCCGTTTCGGCGGATATCGTAGGCGGTGACTGTGTGGACGACACGAAGCTTTGGCCACATCTTTAGAGGACATGTACGTGCTTTCAGAGCGCATTACGCCTTGTCCAAACGGCGCGAGAAGCGTATACGGTGCTTGTGCTAAATGCGGGGCTAGAAATGTATTGTTACGCGAACGAAGAATTAAGTACAGGAGACTATTTACAAGTATATTTACAAAAGATAGCTGCAGCGCTGGCCAGATCAGCCGATAGCTCGAGAGCCCAGAGCAGTTCGTCTTCTTCGTCTAGGCGCCCGCGTGCCTCGGTCAAACAACCAAATACCACACGCGTGTAGCACAATCCCCCGGCGGCAGAAGCGACGTCCCGGAGCGTCTAAATGTCATCACTGGGAGGATGATACTGCTTCAGTCGTGTAACGTGCACGATATCACTGGACTGGGAAGCAGATGGGGCGTCAGGGGCGATCTCGTAGGTGACGGGAGTCACGGCACGAATCACTCGGTAGGGGCCTGTGTAACGAGACAGCAGTTTGAACAGGGATGCTTGCGTACAAACTTACGAATTAGATTAGGATCAGTGTATTTTACTCATTGATTTTTTATTTGGCAAACATTTTGAAGCAGCGGCTTGTCATGCATCTGACTCAGTAAAGTCCCTCGGTTCGGCCACTATCTGATTGTTTATTTTCAGCCCAATCCCTCGCAGGTGTGCTTTGTTGCGATAGATTTGTTCTTGCTGCGCACAAGGCTTGGAACGTAGCTGTTCTGTATTTTGTGGTAGCTTGTAGCGAAGATGTATTATCGCTAGTCCCTCGCTTACTCTGTGGACCGTCACGAAACATTCAGCTTTCAACTCATGCTTCGGCACGTTGGTTCAAGTTTGCGCCTATTCACGTATTATTGATACTTTGGCGAAAGAGTGGGCGTAAGTTTGCGTGCGAGTAAGGGTGGATGTGTGTAGATAACGTGCGAGAAACTTACTAAGCCAGTAAGTGCCGACGTTCCAGAGTTGAAGTCAATTCTTTGGAGGTTAGCGATATAGCCCTGGCGGATGAATTAGCTTTTTTTATCCTCGAGGAAAGCTGTGCATCGCGAAGGGCCGGCAACACAGGCAGTCCTTGTGTTGCAGCGGTGGCACAGGTTGATTCCATTCCTTAATATGCGAATCACAATTTTTGCAGCTAACTACCGCACACATCTTCCCTATCTCGTTACACATTTTGCAGCATGAATAGGGCACAATGCGTTACCGAATACCCAGTTGCATTTCCGACAGATGATCGCACAGTACAGCAGTAATGGTTTCGTATTCGTGCGTATTAGCTGAGGCAACGTATGGCGGGCCGCCGAAAGCGCCATCTCGTTCCTCTCGCGCAAACTGCTCCACGAATAGGGTCAATATAATCGCGAAGAAACTGTGCGGGAAGCGCCGTCGCGTGGTCTGCGCAATGTGAACCGCCGCACTCTTTTTCGGAGAACCAATCCGCTCGCGGCCACTGCCGGACCACACATGCCGAAACCATTCTGGATCAGCGTGGCGCAATTTAGTTCAATTTTCTGTGTTTAGCGCAGGAATCTGCGTTTGTATCAAAATGGCGCAATTAGCGCAGAAGTCCCACCCCTGAACCTACGCAGTTCAAATTTTCGGTACACGTCACCAAAAGGTGGCCTTCATTTCTTCAAAATATGAAATATCATCTGTTTTCGCTCCTGCCAGGAAACAAGTAATAGTGTAGCTCTTATTTATAAACGGCCTGAAAATGAAATCGATAAATTCAGAAGTCCCATAAGGCTTTAGAAAAAAATCAGTTTAGCGTTTTATTGGTATTGAAATGGCTCTGCGCGTTCGACAACGGTCATTTTCACGAAGATATATATAACTCGTGATTACACAATGACATTTGGCAGTTAGACCTGTAAGTGGTTTGATTACATTTTTGATTGAGATAATATATTTAGACTGCAACGCTACGTAGACTATCTTTGGACGGAGATTCAATAGTTCCAGCATGTCATAATCCAACGATTTCATGCAGTAAGGCACACCAACCGTTGGGCGCGGTTGGTTGTCAAATCTCGTTAATTCGAACACGCTTAATTCGAACTGACGCTGTGGTCCCGTCAAAGTTGTGTATTCCAATGGGCGAAAACGGCCCGGTAATTCGAACGCGAAAGCACTTGCGACGGTTAATTCGAACATACCGCGCACCGACAATGCTCTCAGCAGCGCGCCAAATCACGTGGCAGCGCTACAGTGTACTAGAAGTACACTGTAGCGGCGCCTCCGACCGGCAATGCTCCGACACCGCCATAGAGCAATTCGCAAGTTCGGTCGCCTATAATAGGGGGCGCGCGACGCGACTCAATATGGTTAAAATTATAGGTAGCGGTACAAGGTAAATTTTAGAAAATTAATAATGAGAGGTATACAAAAATGATAGATAAAGAATATGTATAGTATACGTGATTAAATCAAGCAGGCTAGGTGACTCTTTGTCGCCGCCCCGTGTCAAAGGGGACGCCAATAAATGATCAACATCATATGGCGCCCACAGAGAGCATAGGAACCCCTGAGTACATGTGTGTCCTTCATGTCAGATTTGGCTTAGCGCTTGAAGTTGGCTCCACCTTTTACACAATCAGTGGCGCAACGACGGGGGGGGGGGGGGTCGTAACGTCCCCCCCCCCTGAGGCCGAGTTAAACCTGCCCCCCCCCCCCCCCAACGTGTCCAGCCCCACCGGTCCAACGTGTAGCTTCAGTGCTCTGTTCACATCGCCATTACAATTCAGGAGGTGGCTTGAGGTCGAATTTTCCTCATTAACACAAACACTCTTATCACTGTCTTATATTTATTCACTCACCCTTAAATTACTTTGCGTAAAACACTAATAGAGATAATTACACATTGTCATTATCCTTGGTGTCATAATATTATTGTAATTATTAGGCATTTTATTTGGTGTTGGATTCCTCTGGCCAAAGCAAGAAAATGGCATATTATGCAAAGTGCGCGCTCCCCCCCCCCCCTCACCACAAAAATCCAACCCCTCCCTCCCCTCCTGGCAGAGATCCTGGGTGCGCTACTGTTCATAATCACTGCCGTTAAATGACATCATGCGCCACATACACGCTTCGGAAACGCGGATACGGTGCCTCATTGAAGAGGAAGAGGCCATGAACACCGAACACAATATTTGTTGCAGCGTGAAGGCCTGCAGCGCATCGTCTATCGCTTTGCAAAGGGCTTTGACCGCAGCCGTTACATGTCCGCCAGAAGTCACACGAGCTGGAATTTATGATAGGGAAGGTTCTATCAAGGTACGTTAGCTTCACTTTTTTTCTTCGTGCTAATCGCAGCGGCCCACAAAGCCTGCGTTTCGCGCGCTGCCGTTTCGCGACAAAGAGTAATTTTACTGCTCTGTAATGTTCTCGAGCTCCTTTCACGTAATGAGTTATGAGCAGATATTTATATTCGATAATTGAAGGAAGTATATCACTGAGGTTATCACAAGTGCGATTTCGCTGGTGCAGATGCAGTATCGTTCGAGTGACGAGGAGTCACGACAGAAGCTTGTTGCACTTGAGAATGCCTTGCAGATGCACGTTTATTACGTTCTTGTGCAGGTTGCGTCCACAACGAGTTCTTTCTACCATCAGGCCGTACAGGAAGGCACAGATGTTAACGTCAGTCGTCTCTAATGGGCTTCCATGCTTGCGAGTCTCTAGAGCTGTGACAAAGTGCTACAAACATGCCAGTTTTTATCTTGAATGTTCGTACGTTCTCGTTGCGCTGGCCACAAGTGCGCAGCTCGAGCTTGGCCGCGTGGCGGAGCACGGGGTGCAGCGACAACGAAAACATGCGTTTATGGCAAAACGAAATACCGCGGCAACCACACACTACGACTTGATGCCGGCGAAACCTCACAAAATACTTCCGACGCTCGCCCACGTACATCTCTGGATCGAAGCCAGGCCGTCGTTCGTGTTGCTGCAACACACTGTTGCAGGCTCTAGTTTTTAACGCATCCATTCTCCGTAGAAAAACAAAATAAAATAATGCAGGTAAGCTAAGAACTGTCGTTTTGTTATCTACGTGGCTCCAAAAGAAGTCACTGCTGACGAAATGCGCACTGCACACATTCATCGGTGGTGTAACCGGCCAGCCAATTCGCAGCTTGACAACCCATTCTTTCTTCGTTGCCATCTATGGGGAACGAGTGGAGGCTCACTTCACTTGGCACAGCTTTGTCGGCACATTGCGGCACGCAGCACATGCTATTGCTTTTGAATTTCATCTTGCACAAACGATGCGTAAACACAGATAATAGACCCTACTGGCCACCACGAAGAAAGCAAGCAAACACGCTACCGATATGCCGCCTGCGGTTGCTCCGATACTCTGAAAAAAATCCGCCGACGGCCGCGAAGCGGCGTGACAGTCTACGCAACTTGCGAATATCTTAGGCGAGATCCCTCAACGCCGCGCGGAGAAAAAGAAGAGAGAGAAAAAAGAACCGCGGCAGAATTTTCACGGAGAGTCAAAAGTGAGGGAGCTACGAGGGAAGCCACCCAAGCAACGGGGTTGCCGAGGCCAAATCCGCTTCCCTGCCGCCCTCCTACCTCATCTTCACTCGATGCTCGTGCCACTAAAAACACTATTAAGACAAACATACTATACCACATCCACATGTATAACAAGCGGCAATGCTGAAGTAAAATGACCTAAATTATTATTATAACCATTCTTAGTATTATCATCATCAAGTATGTGATCCTAACAGCTCGGTTGTATCATGTTTCGTATTCTGTGCAAGATCACCAGAGAACATAGACCTTTCCATGTTCTGCCTGTCATCAACACAACCATCCACAGAATACCTTACTTTCATGATCTTAATATTTTGCACAACTCGTTATTGTTCTTTTCCGAGCTTTGCGTTGTTGTGTCATATTGTTCAACTGCCCTTCTCCTCCTTTTCCTTTTGTTTTAATTTTGGCCCTACTTTTATGTAAACTCTTCTTTCTAACATTGTTACTTTATTAATTGTTTTATTTTACTGATATTCCCCTGCTGTTTCTTTATATGTATGCGTGTGCCAAAACTTTGACCTCATGGTAGTTCCTGGGCACAATAAATATTTCATTGATTGACTGACTATTTATAAATTATTTGCCACAAATCACCTTAATTATTTATGCATCACAATGTGCATAAATAAACTATAAAGCATAAATAAACTATAAAAAATGAGTATATAATGCGCAGGCTGCATTATCATGAAGCACAGCTGAACAATATAATGTCTGAAAGGATCCAAAAAGTAATAATAAAACAAAAAAGAAACACCAGATAAATCGTTGCTCAGCACACAATTTTACAAATTTCTGGCTGATGCTGTGCAGCATGTGCAACAAGATTGCCTCGTAAGTGAAATAGGATACCTCCTGAACTCTACGTGAAAACCCATAAGTAACTTGATAAAATCCTTAATAACATGCCTAACTTAAGTGCGATACACTGCTGAAATTCTGGCACACCTCACCATTCTCTAACATTGCGCTGGACACTGAGCATTTCGAAGGTCCAGTTGCTTCGCAGATACAACCAGAGTACCAATCATGATACAAATTGCCGCAAGCGTAGATACGTAACACGGCCAAATCACAGCCGTGACATTGAGATTTGCTGCCACTCGCGCTGAGCGGTAGCACCGCATCCGCATGAAAGCAACAGGCACGTTTGCCCAGTGCATGCAGCATGCACGTTACACACACAAGAAAAAGGAAGGTTCGAGCGAGCGCTCAATAGGAGCAGTAACTGAACCGACAAAACTCTGCCTACTCCGCATCGATCTCCCTGGCTCCTGATGATGCTGCTGGTGCCGTATGGTCTGGTCATGTCTGACCTTCATCACAATGGTGAAAGTAAAAGTTTACACAGCATACTTTACTCGCACAGCACCCAATGCTCCGTACTCCCCAGTGAGGCTTCCTTCACTCCCCCTCCCCTCTTCTTTCTTTCCAAAGCCCCTTCATCACACCACGGAGGTGCTTTGGAAAACTAGCAGCACTGGAAAAACAAAGAGGGCAATGGAAGCGTGGGGCAACGTGGCACCGTGTGTCTACACTGAGTGGCAGTACTGGTTTTGCTGGCGTTGTGATGGTTTCAGCATTCATCAGCATTGAGGGGGCTTAGGAGACCACCTCCGAGAAAACTATTGCTGTACAGGTGCGAAGACTTCCGGAAATGGAGGTCGCCAGTGGTGAGGATGACTAAGAAACTAGCAACTTTCCAGCTGCGAGCCCCACCCCCCCAATGGTTCACCTAAGACCACGTTAATATCTTGGTGAACATTTGAGAGCCCATTATCCGGTTTACAGAACTTAAAACCTGATTAATTCAGTGATTTTTGCCAGTAAGCACAGTGCCCGTCGTCTCTGGTAATAAAATGTTTCTTTTGCACCTTGTTCAGTTCATCAGTAATATTGAAGGAAAGTACCCTTATACTTCTGATATAGCAAACACTTTGGGGAACGAAGGTGTTCTTTGTATGTGGTCTCGACTGCATTATCCACAGGGGATATTCAAAAATTCAACCCCTTGATAGATGATATCAACGACCTTCGTTACATTGTATCGCCATCATGTGGGAAAAGCTTCACTTTTCCTAGAATATAATATTATGGACAGTGCACTCGAAAAGAATGATGCTACCTCGCTATTCCTATGTCTCACTGGATCGTCAAGCTTACCCTGCCAATGTGCAAACTCATGGCAAGTCGCTAGCCTTTCAAACACACGTGTGAACATTGTGTAAATGCAACAAAGAAGCACACCAAAAGTTGTCGCAAGCGTTGCATCTGCGAAGGAAAAAATGAAAGAGAAGATGGGTGTTCTCTCTGCCATTTGCAGACAGTGTCCATACACATCTACTGATTTGTAAACACAAGCTGTAATTGAATTTATTGAATTTTGGGGTTTTACGTGCCAAAACCAGGATTTGATTATGAGGCATGCCGTAGTGGGGCACTCAAGATTAGTTTTGATCGCCAGGGGATCTTAACGTGTCCCCAATGCACAGGACACGGGCGTTTTTTGTATTTCGCCCGCATACAAATGCGACCGCCGTGGCCAGGATTTGATCCCGCGACCTCGTGCTTAGCAGTGCAACGCCATAGCCGCTAAGCCACTGCGGCTGGTGAGCAGTAGCTAATAGCAGTCGAAACCGCACATGACTAAAAAAATGTTAGATTGCGGATGGTTTAACGTGCCATAACTACGAGCAGACTATGAGGCACATTGCAGCTGGGGACTGCAGACTAATTTTGACCACCTGAGGTTCTTTTAACATGTACCTAAAATCTACGTTAAATATACGTGCGTAAGATTTGCTGCCACTTGCGCTGAGCGGTAGCACCGCATCCGCATGAAAGCAACAGGCACTGTTGCCCAGTGCACGCAGCATGCGTGTTACAGATTCTGGCCCACCATGAAAATGCGGCCGCCGTGGTCGGGATCGAAGTCAATACTGGTGCCCTTGAGCTTAGCAGCGCAACGCCATAGCCACTAAGCTAAGGCGCGGGGCGGCGGGTATAGCGCATGACTCGCATTTTCTGTATTTTACATTGTCGAAAACCAAAGCGCATATTATTGTTGCCACAAGAATTTCTTCCCGCTCAACTTTCTTTGCGGCGTATGTGAACTTTACTCATTAATTAAGTTCTCAAGAGCTTGGCAGCCAATCCCCATGATTTAGAGCAAGTAGGTATAATAGGCTGTTTTCCAATACGTGGCACTATTTTCTGTTTGCTAGTATTTCGTAAATTACCCACGACACCTAAATTACACAAGAAATGCATTAAAAGCCATATGACCCCGACAGCTCAAGAAGTGCAAATTCTACTGAGTAGTCTTTCTCAGGCTTCAGCCACATCTGCGCCCAGATAAACGAAGTGCGACGAGTGGCTCAGTATCGCAGCAAGGCTCTAGTCGACATTGACAGGAAAAGGAAACATGCGTGGCACACACATTTATTCGCTAACGTAACAAAGAAAGATATATGAAACGAGACGGATTACAGGATGAAAATGCAAAGCGATATCTAATTCATATACTATTCGAACAGTCGAGTGCCAACAGCTGCGGCAAAGGAAATGCCCGTGGCGTGCTCCTCATGGACGAGCGGGGCCCCCAGTAGCAGGCTGTGGCTACGGGTATGGTCAACCACAGCTCCCGCAGGTAGAGAGCGCACTCATCTTCCATCGCGGCTGCATCTGCCGTAGCGGCTAACCTCGACGGCATGCGCGATTCCAGCGGTGTAGTTGATGTCGACTGTGTTGTTGCTGGCACCAACAGTTCGGCAGCTGTCGCCTGCAACGATGGGCCCAGTGACACTGGTTTGAAGGATGGCGTATGGTAGGCCTCCACTGGCTTTGCCTGGGTATTAGGGCACCGCTGTCTTCGGCGGGCCATTGGTTGAGGCTGCCAGAAATCTTTGGCACAAATTTTTTTTACTCCTGAACGGGATAGCCCTGCGTGGAAACGAACGAGGGTGCAAACAGTTCAGCAGCATGATTTCTTAAGCATGCAATAGCCAAGTGTGGGTGGCTGTGCACATCACACAATGTTGATGCTGACAAGCAAGGAGCATTCACTTAGGCACTCGCGATACCGCTGGAGAAGTGCATCAGTGTGGTTTTTTGAATGTCCAGGTACGGGCTTTCTTTTCACGTACGGAAGCCTTCGAAACATAGCTGAAATTAGTTATAGTTAACCAGTCGCTGAGAGACGAAGCAGACAGTGACCGCATCGATGCTGCACTAGTATGAATACAGGCAGCACACATTAAAAAAATGTATACGCAGTGGCACTTCGTTGAGAGTAGTGTGTCCCGATCTTTCCTTTTTTTCTAGATGGAGGGGGAAGGGGGGAGGCGAATGAAATGCACTTATAGCATTCAAATGATAATATTATATACTGTCACCTAAGGCCACACGTTTGTGCGAAAACTGCAGAGCCTTCCCATATCACGCATGAAAAGAATGCAAACTGTCAGTTGGCAGGGAACTCACACTCACCTGTACTTTCTTTTGAAACATTGTGCTCTTTTTACTTTGTTTTCCACGTGCTTCGTTTATACTGCGTCTACCCAGCTTACAAATATTTGCTCAGCAAATTCTGGTATGGTAATAAGAAAGCAAGCAGTCATCTCCAGCGAAACTGAAGTAGCAAGATTATTCACAATTACAACTTCACTGCTTCAGTGCATATCTGCCTTTCTGGTTTCAATTTAAGTTATCGCTGAGTTCAGTAATATAAACTACGGAACTCGAAGCGGCGGTGCGTTAACAAGATCAGCAGATTGCGCGTTACACGGTTTGCAGAAAGAGAGAGAGAATAAAAACGAGCCTTTTTTAATTACCGAAACCGTGAGAATCGTAACTCACTATAACAGAAAGCTCTATCTGCTTTGAGGCACGTCGTAGTAGCGTACTCCAGCCGGATTGTTTTGACCACATCTAAAGGGCTTAGCGTGCAACAAATGCACGTTATATGCAAGCGTTTTTGCATGCCGCCTTCCATCGCAATGCGGCCGCCGCTACAAAGATCCAACCAGTGTCTGTGCACAATAGCGCAATGCCGTAGCCACTGAGCTGCCGCATTGGGTTGAAATTTTTAAAGCGATAGCATCATAAGCAGACCTCATTTACTTTGCAGGTATCCGTTGCGGGGATACACACACATATTTCAAGAGCGGCCGCGTGTGGCTATCATGTAATTGATAACGCTCGCGCTCTCTGGAAACTTGTGCGGAGTGGGTACTTTCGCAACACTCCCCACAGCCGGGCACCCCCACTACCTTTCGCGCCTTGCTGTGAAGCTGCTGCCGAGTCGCCTCGTTTCCTCTTTCTCGGAACATGCGGAGACTCATTCTCCACAGCTCGGGGAGAAACGCCATTTATTGCCCCAATGCTACTTTGTCTTTCGGCTGAAGAGCGTGCAACTGACTGCATGTCGACTCAGCCGCAGACCGTCGGTCGCCGTCTCCCCCGCAGCACCCCGGCCACGGCAAGCAATTCACCTCTCCAGGGCCGAGAGCGCGGAGTAACACGAGCTGCGCTGAACCCTTATGCTCTTGTGTGCATCCCCCCCTCCTTCCCCATTTCCGGATTTAGTCACAGCTGCACGGAACACTCCAACGTTACGGCTTCTTGTCTGTTGCATATAACTGCAGGTGAACAATAAACACCTTCAGTTGAAAACTCGTCCCAGTTGCCACTTCCCTACCGTGGTTGCGACTCACAGTGAACCACGGGTTAGGGGACTACTGGCCGCCGTGAAAGTGCTAGCGAGTAACTGCCGCTCTTCTGGTGTGGCATTATCCCGAGAAGGGTCAAATTCGCAGGCGCATATTTGAGCAATGTACACCTGTAATGGCTGACGAAAAATGTGGGCCAATCCCAAAGGTAGTGCAGTCAGCGTTTCAACGGGCTAATTGTAACGAGCAAGGAATGAGAGAGAAGCTGGCACGTGACGTACACGCCTGCAGACGTTTCAAATAGCGACTTTTGCACGAGCGAAACATGCGTTCGTGGCCTAACGCTTGTACCGTTTGGCTGCTGTGCTGGAAGACAAATGTTCCATCCCGTCATTAGTCACATTTATTTATAGCATTATAGGCGGACTTCACGTGCTTTGGAGGCGTCTTGGTGTATTGAGCTTACGCGAGTCTGTCAGTGCGCATGAAATTGCAAGTTTGCATACGAGGTATAGAGACGTCACTTTGATTAAAGCTGACGAGACACCTACCGTAAGTCAGAAGAAATGGGTCGATCCTGGAGATGTTAATGGTGAACTGGGACACCGTCATGCTATGCTAGGCTCAGTAATCTCTATGCTGCAAAATGTGGCTCAGAATATGAACGGTTTTGTAGAATTTAGCTGCACCACGAAAACTTCCCATCAGACAGATTCCAACAGGTATGTTGTATCTGACGTGATTAATTGTACCGACTGTATATATAAATATATACCTCCGAAACTTATAAGCACACTTTCGCATACTTTCCCAATTAGCGGTAGGTAAATTCCAACCAAATTTTTTCCCTTTTCTTTTCATGATTTACCATGAAACTTAAAGAGTGGCCGCAATCCTTCAATCAATCATTTTTCTTTACATCACCGCTACAAACAGCGAACGAAAATAAATAGCCGGCAGGGAACACAGTGCTATGGCGTCCTGCGTCCACAAAGCTATCGTGTCACATATATTGCTGGCGTAATACAATTTTACTGAATATGCCCCCAAACAAAGGCATTGTAAGAGTGATGATGTATATGAACACAGCATTACAGTATTCATGACGTCATTTATACCTTTCTTGTCTATGTAAGAATTTTGGTGGAGAAGAAAAAGCATATTTAGGCGGGTAGAGTTTAAAAAGTAGGACTGAATGCTTTCACCATAGTGCCATGTCTCCGTAATAGCTGAGGCGTTGGCCGAGCTTGGTCGAAGAACCACAAGGCAACAGGCAATCATGGAGCAATCAACACACCAAGGGGTAAGATATGGACAGTGAAACCTTTCGTTTGTTTACATGCTTTGTTTGCCTTGTGGGCAGTGTTCACGCTGCACAACCATTTTTGTAGCATCACTAAATACTGCATAATCACGAATGCCCAACCGACCGAGACAAACACGAGCTTGACTGCTGCATTCACATCCCACGCTGATCACCTCGTTTCTAAACAAGAGCGCCAAACAGCCTCTGTGAGTATTCTTGAAGCACTTCTTGAGTGCTGCAGTAGAATTGGAAATTTCTGCGATGACCGACTGACGGTACGGCGATCGCGCCGGGAACACTTGACACGATTGGTGCAAGTGTGTTCCATTTCTGGCCAGTATTAAAGCCAGCCTGTGTGTGAGGCTATGAAGAAACCTTGGAGCCTAAATATTGCCATTGGTAATGTGTTCTTCCAGTTGACGTCACTTCGCGTCGACCAAAAAGATAGATGAAGCTACGAAAAATGCCACGTGACAATTGCTTCAGGTGCACAAGAAAGCATGACGTTTTCTTGTGCGCCGGTGAAGACACACAAGTAACGTGCTTTGGATGCATGTTAAAGAATCACAAGGTGTTAATGTTAATCCCATGGTATTGCAGAAGGGGTTTTTCACTGACTGAACACTGCAAACACAAATTAGCCCATGTGGGCGTTGTAACAGCCGACATGCCATTTTTGCTCCCAAGATCAAACCAAGTACTCCCACGAGAAAAAGTAAAATAAGCTAAAACAATTGTTTTACCACCAACCTCATTTAGCAGAACATTAAAGGGACATTGCGGTAGTAAAATGGGAGTTTTCAAACTATAACCGCAGCGTAGGGTAGATGGGAAGTATTGAAATACACCCATATCTGACATGACCCAAACAGTGGAAATGATAACTCAGTCTGGTGTCGAAGTCTGCAACGGAGCGAAAGTTTGTGCTGCTGAGCATCGACACGAAAGGGGACATCAACGACAGAGGAACTGAATTTGCAATCGTGGATTTATCCGTTGCACACAAATTTCTTTTGACTCGTTCTGTGTCCCGGGCAAGAAAGCGGTGATGCTTTCGAAGGACCCCGGCAAGGAGTACGGGCTCTGTGCCAAGTTTGTGCTGTGGCATGTGCGCATGGTGCGCTGAAGCCTTGAAAATGATCATCTGTGGTTTCACATGTCCAACAAGGATCACACAAGCAGAAATGCTGCGACAAGCAAGCTTGCAAAGAGACACAAGCCAGCAACAGACTGCCTACACTCCTTGGCTACTATACCAAAAAAACCCGTGTATAATACGGACCCGCATATAATATGAGGTGTTATTTAGGGATAGCAATAACAAAATAAAAGTTTTCATCCGCATATAATGCAAGTGAGGAAAGCTCATAGAAAGCATTTATTTGCATTGCAGTTAATGTTTAGTCGTCGTCCGTTTCACTGGCACTGTCCTGATAGCCCCCTGTCAGAGATACCTTCCCACAGAAAGTCATCTTCAGTGCTATCAAGTGCGTTGGAGATGCCACACTTCTTAAAAGAGCAACTGACGAGCTGCTCGGAAATTCTGGCCCATGCATCTGCAATCCAGCTAGAAAGCACCGCTGGAGAGGCCCGTTTCAGCCGTCCGGTAGCCGTTACTTCCGGGTCTCCCGCCCTCATCCACTCTTGGTAGCAGCACTTGATCCGGTCTTCTGACGAGTTCTGTGCGAGATTCGTGCAGTAGCTTCTTCACGGTATCGGCCAGGTGACAGCGGAATGCGTTTAACACAATATTGATGGGAACCACAGCAGTGCTCCAGGCCGCCAATACCACACACTTAATCCAATCGAGCACGAGTGCTTCATCCATCCACCCTTTGTCCTGACATCGCACAACGTTTTTTGGAAACTTCTTATTTTTCGGAAGTGTCTTTCGCTTGAACACTACGTAGGCTGGAAGCTTGCGACCATCCGCCATACAGGATAACATTACGATGACCCGAGTCTTCTCATTGCCAGTTGACCTTACGCAAACTTGTTTAGAGCCTTTCTCTTGCACTATGAGCGCAGGCCGCATGTCAAGGTGCACGGGCTTCTGATCAGCATTGCCGATCTGGCCCAGCTGAAAGTCAACATTCTTCCGCAGCTTTATCACATGCCACTGAAAAGCCACAAGCTGTTCTTCATAGCTTTTAGGGAGTTATGTGATATTGACGTCTGCAGAGGCGAAGAAAATCCAGCGTCTGTGTTCAAGAATGGCACTGCTATGACAACTACAAAGCCGGGTCACGGGCGGCAAGTGACATGCGAGCTCTACCGAGGTATCGCTTTGGTGGCCTCAAAAGGGGCCTTTTAGAAAATGCCAGAAAGTTGCCGTGGCGGCCTCTCAGCTTGAGAAATCCACAAGCATCTCTCCACGTACATCTTACTGGCTTGCACGAGAAAACCCCATGTGCGTTAGCTTTGCTTGCTTTACGCGAAGCTTACCGACATCGATTGAGCCAAACTGCTCATCTACAACAAATTTAGCCAAAGTGAAATTTTGCCGCAGTAGGCCTTTCAGGAGGAAGACAATTTCTGGTTCCCTGTTGGCCCCGGATATGCGTGGTGCTTCCAGTTTCTCACCTGCGCACAAATATTGGAAGTTGCTGTCTCGCTCGCTGATATGTAGAGTAGTTCTAGGACTTTTCGATCTTGGCCATGAGGGTACAGTCTATCCAGTGATTGAAATCAATCAACAGCATGAGCCTCCGTCCTGTTATGATGTCGTGTACAATTTTCTCAGAGCCTGCGTGTTCAGACACCACGTTATCGCCAGCTGCCTCCTCTTCGATTTCGTCATCAGGCAGTTGCGGTGCATTGGCTACGATGGTCTGAAGAAAGCAACAATTTTTGTTAAAACTCTTATACGGCCTAGTTGACAATGTAGGCACAGTCGAAGCTTGTCATAAAGAAGTAGCATAGAACACAAAACTGCTCTCGTTACATACAATATTTGCGATAAAAAAATACAAAATCACTGAATTCGACATCTTTAAAAGCATATAAAGAATCATCACGAATGCAAGCTTTCAGAAACAAAACAGATTTGGAATACCTTTGACGTACGACGACATCCGAACAACTTCACTGCTTTCAGGGAGTCAAAGTTAAAATGTCAAGTGAAACTTGATACTGATATCAGCGATAAGCATTTAGATTTGTTTCGTTATATCGGATAATTTATTATATCCATGTCTGGCTGTAATAATGTTATTTTCGTGCCTGACTGTAGTGGGTGACCAGCTTAAGAATACAATGCAGCAGCAAATACAGTGCAGCCCTCTCAAAGACAATTTGTATAGATGTGCCGGCCAATTGCCTTCTTATTTTTGTGATGTCAAAGTGGAGGCGAACGTCTTTCAATGTCGGCATCTCTGTGGGAGTACACTTCAGAGCGTGGAGGCACAAAACACCAGTGCAACAGTTTTATGAATGGAGTTTGTAGAGAATTCTTAGGCTGTCACCAAGCACAGTTGCCGATTTTCATGTATTGTTTTGGAGAAGTAACAAAGTGTTGACCATGTTCCTCCTTTAGTGCCGGGCTCATTCTACGAAGTGGGAAATGTGAACAGCAATTTTCCCCAACCAAAGGAGCAAACTTCAACATGGAGTGCATACGAATCTACTCATATTTAATTCAAAGTCACAGGTACCACAAATGTTTTACTGTATTACCACATCCTTAAATTATCTGAACCAAAATTGAATGTTTGAATTGATATGCACACCACCTCGTGTACAAAAGGCCATAATATCTGGTCTGCTGTAGAAGTAAAAAAAGAATAAAAATTTAAAAAGTGTGATACCTACAAGTTACCTGGTAGGCATTGCCATGTTGTAGCAGTGGTAACCAACATGCACAACATAGAATATCGTGGGGTAAAAAAAAAAGTAAACCAAATTACCCCAGCGCGTGCCACTAAGTATAACGGGCTTAACATGCACAACAGTCAGAATAGCAAATGTTGCTTTGTAATGTCTTGTAAAGGTTTTCCAAACAGTAACTTCCTGATGTTGCTCTGTCAAGGAATGCCAAAAAGTTCTAGTTACTTAAGTACTCGTTCAAATTGGGCACTTTTTCAAAATGCACTGAACACACAGTGGGCAAGACAAAAGTTTCTTTTTCAGGAATCATTGAATTTGATCATTGCAAGCAAATTGCATTAAAAATGCAAGACAAGAGGAAAAAATACTTTTGAGCACCTGTGTTTACGTGTTTTACACCCATATCTTTACACATGTGGGTGTAAAACATGTAAACCAAGCAGCTGCATGTATCAGACAATAGAAACATGCGATGCCTAAATGCGTGGCAGGTGCACTGCTTTTCTTTACCTGCTTTACTGTTGACACTGACCGTGGTTGACCTAAATAGCATCGATAGGTGCAGAGCGGCAATGCTGAGTCATATAACACGCAGTCTGCGTTTTTCTCTGGTTCACAGATTGGCCATGATGAGTTGACAATAACCCACCGAACTGATCTGCCACAAAGATCCCGCTCTTCGCCACTCATTACTTGACAAAGTGGATGGATGTCAGAGCCATACCTGACTGTTTGGCCACGCATGTCTTTTCTGATTGACTACGTCATTTTCCGTTAAGGAATGCCACGGTTGCTGATCACTCCCGATGGCGCATTCATGTGCCTTCAAGAAATGATCTCTCTGCATAGTATCAGACCCACCACTGCTTCTCTGCTACGTCTACCGATGAATGGACTGGTTGAATGCACAAACCGCATGGTGAAGGACATTGTAGTATCTTATGTTTGTCCTAGTCACGACGAATGGGATGAATATGTCGCCACTTCATGTTTGATATACCGTATTTACTCGAATCTAGGCCGACTCCGATTCTAAGCCGACCCCCCAAAAATTTGAAGTCAAAAAAAAAAACTTACCTCGAATGTAGGCCGAACGAAAAAGCGAGGACAGCATTCGCAAAATGAAACAGCATTTATTAAATATGAACATGCCGAGCTCATTCTATGTCACCATCGCTGCTAGCCTCGTCGCTATCTTCCTTACTGCTGACATCTTCAAACAGTGCGCTATATTCAGTACCATCCAGCGCATTAGAGATGCTGCATTTTTGGAAGGAGCGCACGTTGCGGCGCACGCTAAAACCATCTCCCGTGGCCTCCTCCAACGACAGACCGATGCCGAAGTTCCGCCCGGCTTGAACGTTTGACGATGCCTCTACGGCTAGCACAACTACTGTATTTACTCGATTCTCACGCTTCCTCGATTGTAACGCGCACCCGTTTTCTGTGAGGAAAAAGTCCTTTACCAGTACCGCGCACCTCATGCTTTCAAACTGAAATACAACTTTCTGTCATTTGGAAAAATAATTTCCTCCCGATGCACTGATGTTGCGATGAATAAAAACAAAAAGTCGCCGTTTCGCCCGAAAGGCGATGCATCGAATGCGGTAGCAAATTAGTAGACCGCTATTAACAAGCACGGTGTCACGCGCGCTCACGCAAACATGAACACTCGCTCGTTGACCGCGGAAACGAACTGTCAAAACGCTGGAGACGAAGCGCGCCTTCGTGCTAGCATGCCTCTCGCTTCAACGCGGCGAAAACACGGCGCGCGGCAGACTTTACCCGTCGCAGATTGCTTTCAAGATAGGGCCAAACCTGATCGTATCGCCGGAGTGGATCGTCGCAGATTACGTCCTGCTTCGGTCCACTGAAACCGTTCCGCACTGCTTTGCTGGCGAAAATCCTCTCCTTCTGTTGGCGCCAGTCCCGCTCGCAAGTTTCAGATTCTCCGAACGCCCGTGATGCGGCCCGATTTCCGTCCGTCTCCGCACAGATGATCACTTTCCTTTTAAATGCGGCATCATGAAGAACTCGATACTTCATGCTGATAGATAGAGCAGACGCTGAGAACGTGAAGACCGACGGTAGACTATTGCCTAAGCACGTGTACTGCAGCACACGGAGGAAGCTTCCGCATGCTACGGTAGCTAGGCTCGACGCGCGTGCGAGGCGGCCATTCTGAAATGCCGACGCAGATTTAGGGTCGTGTTGAAAGTGCGCGTTAGATTCGAGTAAATACAGTATTTGTTTAGAAAGCGGCACTATAGTGGCATCGCCCATTTGGTGCCATCACGATAACGCCACACCGCGCGCCGATGCTGCAACATACCGATACTACCGATACGACGCAGGTCAAAATAGCGACGTCGCTCGTGTACTTCAGTTGGCTACTGGCGCGGCTAGTAGCGGCTGCGATACTGACTTTTCTAGATGGCGCTAACTATGCACCATATTTATCAGTTTCAGTTAAAAACTGGCGCGTTTTTTTTAAATCCCCGAATCTAAGCCGACCCTAGAGTTTCGTACGTGATTATTTGAAAAAAACTATCGGCCTAGATTCGAATAACTACGGTAAACACCTTCAAACCAGAAGTAACAAGAGAAGCACAATTTAAGCCCATTTACAGAAGGGTGCTCAGAATGCAACAACAAGTTTCTTTTTTGTCCTCGATGCTAATGGGCACCGATGGCCAACAGACACAACCCTATAGAGTTGCTTTGCAAGGCATACCTCAGAGGGCAGCTAGCCATTGGGCACCATCACATACAGGTGGCTTCTTCCCAAAAACCTCGCCCTTGGTCATTCAAGGCTCGAGATCTGGCACTTGTTTGGCGTGCCCAGAGTGTTTCCCCAGCACTGCGAAAAGTGTCTGCCATGTCTTTACTGGTCTTGTGTGGTGAAGCAGCTTGGCCCCATGAGAAGCAGTGCCCGAACTTGGCGACAACACTGCCAACAGCGTTTTTCCCACTCCCACAAGTAAGACAAAACTGTACGTTCATTGAGACTTCTGCATTAACTTTGGTTTGCTGCCAACTCAGACTCTAAAGAAAAGGGAGGGGGTAAGCATAATGGGTCAGATAGCGGATTGTTATGATAGATTACGAATGAGTCAGTGCATGACACAGGGCAGAGCGAAAAGAGGAAAATAAAGCAAAAAATCACGGTATTGACAAGCCTACGTAGAAGGTTCACTGTGTAGCAAGAGATCTCTGCTACACGGTGAATGATGGGCAATAAAAACTGGCAGGAAGCTCTTTGCTGACCATTCAAGGCATCTTGCTTCCATTTATTTTGCATACACAACTACAAAGCTTATTTCTGTTTCACCGAAATCGATATGTTCATTGTAAACATCGAAGTATTTGTCACACAAATTCGTTATCATGAGGTGTCGGAGGTATGGTAAAAAACAAAGGTAATGCTGCGTTAACAATGGTTATGTTATGTTAACAAATGTAATGAGGTTTATGTGCAATGCCCCTAACAAATTGAGCGGGTTGTGTAAAATAGTCAGCAGGGTGGATATTGTTGCGTGAGAAGACTGCTCTAAGAAGCATGCTTGCAAGTTCATTGAATGTACAACGCAGGTCGCATATAGGATCTAGCTCACATGTAACCGTTGCTATATCGGGCAAACGGGAAAATGCATTAACAATAGCCTGCACAAGCATGCCGCTTCACTAAAAGGTAACCCATACAGTCATCTGGCTACCCACTGTAACATTTGTGGTTGCAGAGCGATCTTTGATAAGAGTAAAATATTTAGCAGATATCGTTAACAGCGCACGCGTGAAATCTTCGAGACTTTTTGCATATTAACAAGTGGCATCGCATACGTCAGTTCTGCGTCCCTCATGCTGTCAACAAAAGAACTGGATTATCCCCATGGCTAATGCTTATCCTTTTTCTTTCTTTGTATGACCTTCAGTGATGTCCTTTTATGCTGCTTCTGGAAATAAAGCATTTGGTTGTTCGTCAGTGCTCTGTCCTGTGCTCTTCACTTGTCCTGTGTCGCGCTGTTTTTGTATTTTTCTAATGATGAACAAACCAGCCCCTTTGAACACGCTGTTAACAAAGGTATGCTTTGTGTCGAACGCAACTTCGGTATACTAAGGAGGCTAGACTGTACACTGTCATACCATATTTTTCTGCGCATATCCCATACCCCCTAATACAACACTCTGGAAATGAAAAAAAATAATTCACACGTGGTAACATGCATGAACTGCATACATCAACGTTTAAGTCTTTGTAAAAACAGTCTCCGTCAATGATTAAGTCTGTAAAAACAGTCTCCCTCAATGATTAAGTCTGTAAAAACAGTCTCCGTCAATGATTAAGTCTGTAAAAACAGTCTCCGTCAATGATTAAGTCTGTAAAAACAGTCTCCGTCAATGATTAAGTCTGTAAAAACAGTCTCTATTCGACAAAGCTCATGATCTTCAGCTTCTGTCGCAGTGTAGAGGACCGCCACTTGGCGCAGCTCATTGCGATCTGACTTCTGATTCACCAATGCCCTATTTGCAAACCACTAACGAGGCCAAAATAAAAAGGTGACACGAAAAGAGAAGAATGAGCGACCATGAAAGATCAGAAAATGGAGCTTTGCATGCAGGGGTCTGGAGAAGGTGGGGTTCCCTAGGAGATAACGAAACAGAATGGTGGCAAACTCTGCCTCGAGTTTTGGCTTCACAGCAGCACAGTCTGCGCTGCCATGATGCCGCACCTTCTGGCAAAATTTACATATAACCTTGCACCTCGACCATACGGTTGAACTTTCAGAATTTTGCATGCGGGTTATTTGCACAAAAATGCAGTACGTATTTTTCTGAACTGCAATCAGCACTTAAAATAATAAATAAATTATGGGGTTTTATGTGCCAAAACGACAATCTGATTATGGGCACGCCATAGTGGGGGATCCCCGGAAATTTGGACCACCTGGGGTTCTTTAACATGCACCTAAATCTAAGTACACTGGTGTTTTTGAATTTCGCCCCCATCGAAATGCAGCTGCTTGCCTCAAACTCTACGAGTATGTCCTGCATACCGGGAGTGGAGGTTTCTGGCAGCTTCGTACATACCGGAGCAATCCAGTGGTTCTTCTGTAGTCGCACCTCCTGGTCCGAAGCAGTCGTTGGGCTTAAATGCTTGTCTACGTGGCCTTTTTCCACAAGCTGCTGCACAAGAGCTGCAGTTGTTCCTGGCACTGCCTTCAAATAACTCTTTGAATCACAACTTCACATGACCGTCGATGTCCAGTGACAAACTTTGCCTGAAACACAGCACGCGTGTTGAGAGAGAGTTGTTTAAAATCTTCATTTTTAGAGTTATGGTGCTGAATGATGCATGCATTTTATGCACTTAATTCAATGTGAAGTCCATTTTTGTCTTTTAATTCAGGAAAAAAAAACACAGTGCCTTCGACTGCGTTAAGCAGGGTACCTATTATTGGCTCCTTTACAATTCAAGTAGTCAATATGACCAAAATTATTGCTCTGTCTTTCCTAGAAAAGTTGCGAGACTCCACAGTAGACTTCCAGAAGAGCATCTTGAACAGTGTCTGGACAGAGCAATAGCGTTAGTCTCTTTGCACTTTTTGAATCCGACAGAAGCCCATAATACTGTCGAACACCTTTACAAGCAAAGCCTCTACAAAGAAGTGACCTGTACGATGAAGGAATAATTCTGGCCCATTTAAATTGTGAGCGGTGCAGTGCGCGACCTTTACAACGAAGTGACACCTGTATAACGAATGATTTGGGAGGCCCCAAGCACTTCATTATAAAGGCGTTTGACTGTACCCAGTTTAGTGCTATCTGAAGAAACGATTTTCCACAATTTATTCATGAAGTTAAGAATGGGAGACTTGTGTAAGACTGGAACCAAAATGAGAGAAGCAAAAATGAACTTCAGATTCAAAATAAGCACGATACCCCTCAAAGAACAGATTTAAATGAATTCTTCGTCTAACACTGGTGTCACATGGGCACTTTTGGTGTCGCTCAGGGCTAAATCCTCGCAGCGGACTAAATTTTCCTAAATTCTTGTTTACACCAGTCACCGGTTCGAGAACCAAGAGTAAGCCAGACGACAGCAAGACAAAAGTTGTCAGGGTACGGTTGCTCTTTCAATAAAATGTTTCAAAAGTACTAGCCCTGCAGCTCTGCCAATGTTGCTTCAACAGCACATTAACCCCACAATATCACTATAATTGGGCGTTATCTTGTGAATTCATATTAGGGTAAGGAAGGAATGAGTGAAGACCAAAGTTGCATGGTCAAAGCCTTGTTTCCTACTTATGCTAGTAGTACCCTCTGATCAAACCCTCCGACTACACCATCTCAATCGGCATTGTGTGTTCATTTGAACTTCCCACAAAGCTCAAACATCAAGAAAAATTAGAACTTGTTTACCTTTTTTTTGGTCATATCTGCACATTTAAAAAAATAGGTATAAATTGTTTTTTGGGTCACCTTAGTATATTAATTAACAAGTTTTCTGAACTACCCACAAGTGAAAAAAACTGCAAGTGATCAAAAAAACCTATTATGGGCTGTGCATTAGGTTTTCCTGCACTTAAATAATAATTTTTATGTAACAAACTTGGTTTAGGAAAACATGTAGGGCTCTGTGGGGTTTGTACCGACATGCTTGCCCCAAAACACAGCCTTCTGGGAAACGAAACTCAAGTTGGCTGTAGAAAAGCTATTATATTGAATTAATTAGGGTGCTCCGAGATTTGCCGATACTTTATTTAGGTATTAGAATTACCGGACGTTCATTCACTGCAAAAATATGCGTCGAGAATACCATGCGGGTGCTCCTTTAAAATGAGCATGTGCCCCATAACAAAAAGTTCATAACAGTTGGACTTTAAATGAATAACTCACCCTGTTTGACTTCGGACTTGTTTGACGTCATCAGGCTCCTGTCATCTTTCAGCTTGCAGACAGACATAAGCGTAAATGTTGTGCACTATCCACTTGGTTCAGTTTGCGCATCTTGGTGATTCATTGGGAAAAACCACAGCGCAACAAAGACAGGGACACGAGAGAGCGACACGCACGCAGCGCTGACTTGCAACAGTTTATTCATGAGGACATGAAGGAATGAATGTATATGGCACTACCATGAGCCCATCATGTGAAAACTTAACAAAACACTGGAGCATCATTTCCAATGATGATAATGATAGCCACGTGCTGACAATGCACACTGGCTGTTTGTCATTCAAATGTTGTTTAGATATGCGAATTCCCGAGATGAAAGTGCAATCGAAGGTGAATTGACACACGAGCTATCAAATTTCTTGATGAAATCTGCCTCAATTATTTCACGTGTCAGCTGTAAGTTAGGTCTAGCCAGCACTTCACTTTTGTCAAAGTAGGGCTTACACCCGTGATCAGAGCAATGAATGCCCAGATGACCCTGTACCGTGTTGTACACACAGTCATGGTGCTCCCCGAGACGATCATTTATGCACCTACCGGACTGTCCCACGTACTTTTTTCCACAGGAGAGAGGAATCGTATACACCACGCCAGTGGTGCAGGACACTAAGCCATTCCTGTTTCACTATACAACGACCACGCCTGGTTTGCGAAGCAAACTTGCAAAGTTGCGATAGTTTTTCCGGAGCGAAAAAAACCACCGCAACACCAGCGCGTTGCCCTACCCTCTTCAGTTTGTGGGACACATCAAGTATATACGGAAGTACTGCAAGTTTTTTTTTTCCACTGGCGGACATGGTGCTCGATTGTTTTCACCCCGCTTGATTTGCTTAAAAAGTGGAAAAGAGGAATCGTTAATGTGTGCCTCGTCAATGCCTTCAGAAATTCATGTCCACATTCAATGCAAAGAAGTTTTGATGTGCAGGTTGACCGCTTGTTATCTGCCGGATACACGAAGGCTTTAATATCAGCCGCTGCGGAAAAGCTTTATAAGGAAATAAAGTGGGGTGAAAACAATCGAGCACCACATCTGCCAGTGGAAAAAAAAAAACTTGCAATACTTCCGTATATGCATGACGTGTCCGACAATCTGAAGAGGGTAGGGCAACGCGCTGGTGTTGCGGTGGACTATCGAAACTTTGTAAGTTTGGTTCACAAACCAGGCGTGGTCGTTGTACTCTGAAACACGGGAATGGTTTAGTGTGCTGCACCACTGGCGTGGTGTATATGTTTCCTCTCTCCTGTGGAAAAAAGTATGTGGGACAGACCGGCAGGTGCATAAATGATCGTCTCAGGGAGCACCACAAAAATGTGTAGAACACAGTACAGGGTCATCTGGGCATTCATTGCCATGATAACGCGTGTACGCCCTACTTTGACAAAAGCAAAGTGCTGGCTAGACATAATTTACAGCTGACACGTGAAATCACTGAGGCCGATTTCATCAGTAAATTTGATAGCTCGTGCGTCAGTTCCCCTTCGATTACACTTTTATCTTGGGAATTCGCATATCTAAACACAACATTTGAATGAGAAACAGCCAGTGCGCATTGTCAGCACGTGGCTAACATTATCATCATTGGAAATGATGCTCCAGTGTTTTGCTAAGTTTTCACATGTTGCGCTTGGTAGTGCCATATATATTTATTCCTTTATGTCCTCATGAATAAACTGTTGCAAGTCAGCCCTGTGTGCGTGTCGCTCTCTCGTGTCCCTGTCTTTGTTGCGCTGTGTCTTTTCCTCTTCTTGGTCCACAATTTCAGTCTCTGGCTAGGCACCGTAAGGGTTCTTCTCACCGTCTTCTGTGTCTGCGTGCCAGGCAGCTGGTCAGCAGGTGGTTCTGGAGACACTAAGGTGCCCACTGAAAAATAGGTTCCAGAGACAACTCTGCACATAGTAATGGAATTCCCATGATATTCACCCAGCCAGAACCTTGCTGGTGTGGTGGCTCAGGAAAGTTGGTGATCCAGATCTACATACAACGCACGCAATGTGTTATGCCAATAAATCTTAGCTGTGCCTCAGTGCTGTGTGTGCACGTGCCATTCTTTATTGAGCATCGTGTTCGTGTGCGCTGTACGTAGAAGATCCGCCAGAACCGCAAGGAACACCTACCTTCCAGAAGTGTTGGGGATTCAAAGCTGAGGCAAGCATTAACTGGTGCAGTGGTCGAGGTAAGCGAAAGACGTCTAAGATTATTTGCGGGGGAAAAAAAGGAGAGAAGAGGAGGGGCCAGGATCATTGCAGGCATAGGCAACTTTGCGAGATAAAGCACAGATAGGCAGAGGACTCGATTACAACAGATAGCAAAGCCTCGGTATCATGAACACGAATACAAATTGATTGGATAAGAGTGAATTATTATTATAAAACAAAACTTTCTTCCCCTCTAATTTGACAAAGTGTGCTTATAACTAATATCAGATATAACGAAGGTATTTTCGCGCTGGATGTGATTCAGTTTTAATGCTTATATAACTAATATCAGATATAACGAAGGTATTTTCGTGCTGAATGTGATTTCGCTGTAATTAGGTTTGTCTGTTTTACCACCTAGCTACATCAATCTAGGTAATTATTAGTCACCACCTCGACTTAAAGTGGATGCCCATAAAAATTACCCATCACCACAGGGAAGCAATGGTAGTGGAGCAAAAAGACAAAAGAGATGCAGAGGCCAGAGACACACAGGTAGGTTCATTGTTTAAGAAAATGCAAAGACTAATAGATGACATTTTGTGGGCGCTACATCTGCTAGTGCCTGTGGAAATGTCATAAACTCTGCAGAAGTAGACAAAAGTAGACAGACCAGAGATTCTGCGATAAAGCAGATTTTCTTCTCCACCTATGAATGTGTCTTGAAATTGAGAACTGCAGTCCAAACTTGGAACTGCGAACTTTCAAGCGCACTTGTCGGTCTCGGCTTGTGGTTCGTATACTCTTGCTCAAGGGTGTACGTAAAGAAGTTACTGCAAGTCACCTGTGGCAAAGCTGAATGTTTGCAGTGTTGCCACAGAGGGACATTCGCTCAAGCTCTGCTAGTGTCTGTTTTCTTCAACAATGGACCTGCCTGTACACATCGTAAACGTAACACAGACATTTCAATACCATAATGATGTGCAAGGAGCAGAGATCAAAGCCTCTGAATAGGACATTCGCACAAAGCGTGATGACATGGGCCAGTCAGCTCCAATGAGGACGCCCACCTTCTTACATTTAAGGAGCGTGTTGGTTTTGGCAAGATGGTAAGACATTAACAGATTAACAACGCAATTGCCGACGAAGACAAGAAAGGTGACAGGATGCGCGCTCACTGAGGAGAAAACCTTTGTCTTTGTCGGCAGTTGCGCTGTTAATCTATTAATATGCTCTATATTTACTTTAGAAAACGTTATAAGAAAGCTACAAAAAATGCATAGGCCAAAGAAAAATATACTGAACACGATATAACACAGACATTGTGTGATATCAAAAGTCATGCAATGACACACACATCTTGAACCTAAATGCAGGTGTCACCGTAAGGGGGTTACGGTGACACCTCCCCATCTTGCTCTCCTACTGCAGAAAAGAAACCTTAGGTTGCGGCAGGTAAACCTCTCTGCTTCTTGCGGTAAATCTCTGTTTAGGCTGTGGCATTGCACCTTATACTAATCATTTCCAAAGGAAATTTCTGTCTTTCTTCAGGAGGTTACTACGGAACAATTATCACCCCAAGGCCTGGTTTACACAGACGCCTGTCATATGTCGTCACACTTTTAAAAAGAAGCTTTGCAAAGGGTTCCCTACTACCTAACCAATGAATATCTCTCACTTTCCATCGTGCGTATCTCGGCATCTCACCTTGGCCTGGGGTACCGGGCAGTGTGACGACGTCGTTGGAACTGGCTCTGGAAGGACAAAGTTCGCCTGCAGCTTCATGTGGTGGCTCCTGTTCAAAAATTTTAGAATCTAAGATTCCCAGCTCCTCCAACCAAAACATGCGGGTGCACTACAATGTGGACTGGACACCTAATATGCAACAGGATGTGCTACGTGCTGCCAGCATGAATTGAAATGCGAGCGGGAACAAGACTGACCGAAGCCCTGCTATGTGCAAAAGCATAGAGTTGCAAAGAGCATCTGCAGTTGGGCTGGTTGATAGCAAACTTCGTTAAACAGAAAAAATTTAACAGTGTAACACAGGACAGAGTTGAACCATCAGCACGCCATTTTAGGTGCGAAGCAACTTATGCGCTCGGGCTGTCGGCGTCTCTTGTCGCCATCACGGTAAGCAAGCATCATGCGCTCGGCACTATGCGCTAGGTCTGTCAGCGTCTCCTGTCGTCGTCGTCACAGTAAGCAAGCCCCACGCGCTCGGCACGGCACGAGCGCGTGCCAAGTGCTCCCACGTTCGTCTTTCACAGCTGTCTGCGTTGCCGCTCATCATTCCAGCGTAGAATTTCACTTTTCTGTCGTCGTAATGGGGAGGCCGCATTTATGGGGTTATAAACCATTGCTTAAGGCAGTATGAGCCCATTAGCGGTGCATCACTGCATGATTCGCATTCCCCAGGTTTCACGTAGTGGAGCTGCATTTCGCTCAATGGGTCATTTGACACGCATAACATTTTTCTTCTCTTTCTCTAACTAGATAAAGTAGCGCAGTCATTGACTCGGAGTTGCAAAGTACGAGCTTCTTTCGTTTCTTTTTTTAACTCAGCACCAGACTAGCATGCAACAAATTACATGAATTTATTTACTTGTAATTAATGAAATGTTTTTGTAATTTTGCAATTCATTTATTACTTACATTTGCTATTTGCAGCGTCTGCCGCGTCGGCAGACGCCGCGTCGGCGCCGTGCGTGGCACTGCTAAAGTCACTGGAACCTGGAACATTGAAAGTACCGCAACCGCCGGAGCGAGCGCAGGCAACACTGCGTGGAAAAGACGAGCAGCTCTTCCTCGGGTTTTCTAGCAAGTTGGTTTCTAGGCTTGCTACAGTGAAGAACAGCACGATGGCTGCCGCAGTGGGCCCTGTGAAATGCACAAACAAAACCGCATTTCGTTTAGCCAGATCCGATGTAAATTACAGGTACAGTAGCCGACGGATTTTTCGGACTCCAAAAATTCGGACTTGTTGGATATTCCGGACTTCATAGATGTACCGGCAGGATTCCCATAGCCCTAATGCATTTTCGCGAGGGATTTTTCGGACGAATCTCGGAGCCAGTGTTCGATTTTCCGGACTAAATCGCTCGCTCCGAGCCACGCTACCCGATCTTGGAGGCCGCCATGTTGGATTTTCCACTGGCTTGGCTTCCAGTGCCCTCCTGTAGAGCCTTCAAGATCAGTACATGCACGCTATCCCCTCGTCTCCGAGGC
Organism: Dermacentor silvarum; assembly: GCF_013339745.2. NCBI lineage: Eukaryota > Metazoa > Arthropoda > Arachnida > Ixodida > Ixodidae > Dermacentor > Dermacentor silvarum. The sequence goes on from NC_051154.1 coordinate 288,718,670, forward strand.
CATGCACGCTCTTCCTTGGCCGACAAAACGTTCTGAAAAGCTGCACTTGCTTTTTTTTTGGTCCGTACGCTGTGTGCAGGTGAAAGCTTGCGAGGGTCAGTGAGCAACCGCAATTTATTCTCACACACGCCGCTGCTGCTCCTACAGCAGGGCCTGCGGCACATCGACCGACTCCACCATGCTGCAGACGGTGGTGCCCTGCTGACCCGCTTGCGCTCACGGCCATCCTCGCAGATGGGCGGCTGTGCTGCCTGTACGAGGAGGTGATCGGGAACCCCCCACCCAACACAGTGCAGTTGCCCCCACCCCAGAGACCTCCTATCGCCATCACCACGGAGCTACCAGGCATCTCCAAGCGGCGATCACCGACCTGCGCATTGCAGCAGACGGCGGCCTCACTCCTCCACGAGGACCTTGAGGGCCACCTGCAGGTGTTCGTCGATGGCTCCGTGGTCCCCGACACAGGCTCGTCGACGGCGGCGTGCATCATACCTGCCCTGCAGAAGAGTAGGCAGTGTCGCCTTCCAGCCCATGCGAGCTCCACAGCAGCGGAGGTAGCAGGCCTCCACCTTGCTGTCGACCTGCTCACAGAGGAACCCCCAGAGACTCCAGCAGCAATCTTCTGTGACTCCAAGGCAGCCCTCTTGAGCCTGCAGAGGCCGGAGAGGGCGAGCCTGGGGGTCGCCCTCCTCTCAACGCGACTGGCGGCACTACAGGATGCAGGTTGCCCGGTGTCCCTGCACTGGATCCCTGCTCATGTAGGCATCCCGGGCAACGAGGAGGCTGATGCCCTAGCCAAGAGTGCCCACCACGGTGACGTCCCCTTGAGTGCGGCAGTCACAGCCGCGGACTTCACGAGGCTCCGGCTTCAGCGGCATCTCCAGGTGTCCCATCCTGACAAGCGCGTGTCCTTGGGACACCCCCCACGGCAGCTACCGCAACGCGGCCTTGCACGGAGGGAGAGTTCGTTGCTACTCCGGCTGAGAATCGGCTGTTGCTGGACAGCCGCACGACGCCATCGGCTTGGCCTCATCACCTCACCTGCCTGCGCCTCCTGTGGTGAGCCAGAGACACTGGAGCACCTCCTGCTGGCCTGCCCGGCACACAACCAACCCCGTGGACTGCTCCTGCAGGAGTTTCGCCACCTTGGACTTCCCACCACACGACAGGAGGACATCCTCTTCCCCCGTCGAAACCACCTCCCGGCCCTGCTCAGCGTAGTTGAGTACCTGGACTCGTTAGGGCTCTCAACAACTCTCTAACACCGCCAGCACACATGGATGACCTTGCGGCCTTCCATGGGTGCTGGCTCCTTTCTTTTCAGGCCCTCCGGCCCTGCCCCACCACCCAGCCTTGGACTGGCTGACCACACCAGGCCAGCTGCGAGCTGTCAAGGCCCTACCCTCCGGATGGCGTGACCCCGTTCCTGCCCACCGGTCTGCTTCGCCCCTGCCATGGCGACACCAACACCTTCCTCTATACCCTCCTTCTCGTCCCACTCTCCCCTCCCCGTTGGCGCTGATGATGATGATGATGATGTGTGGTGTTTTATGGCGCAAGGGCCAGTTATGGCCAAAGAGCGCCATGTCAGTGTTTGTGAGTGTACAGTGGAGCGATGAATTCTGAGAAGTAGATGAAGCGTCGCTGTAAAGGGGCCTAAAAATAATCGCTGTAAAGTGCGTAAAATATAAAGGTACTAAAATCATGGAAATGACTAATGAGGTGTACTATGAAGGGAAGAATGCGTTGAGAAAGAATGACACGACATTTAAAATATTTAAGATGCAGTAATTGGTAAGAAGCACTACTGCCTATACAGAGCCCTTGAATCACAAGGGCCTGGAGGCATGTGCTATAAAAACTACCATCACAGCGGCACCCTCTGGAGAGAGGATGCGCTACGAACTCATAGGGCTAATAACATGAAGGACCACATCGTTCAAGAAATCGACGACTGCTTTGTCGTTAAAAAGCGGTTCTTCACCAAGAAACATGATGGGATGAAGAGGCAGATGATATCGGTACGCTTGAGGAAAATGTTTCTTTCTCTCTGTTTCAGCTTCCCGACACTCCACGAGGACGTGGAGGACAGTCAGCCTCTCACCACATCTACCACAGGTTGGTGGTTCATCACCAGTAAGCAAAAAATTGTGGGTGCCATATGTATGTCCTATTCTTAGGCGACAGAACAGGACATCAGCTCGTCGTGTTTTCGTTATGGGGGGCCAGAAGCCTAACTGTGGTTTTATCAAGTGAAGCTTATTATTTCTTTCCGCGTCCCATAAGCGTTGCCAGTGGCTTCGCAGTTTCTTTCGCAGGAAAGGCTTCAAATCTGTTGCGGGAACAGCAGCTGTAGGGAGATGTAACGCCTGAGATGTAACTGATGTGGCCATTTGGTCTGCTCGAACATTACCCTCAATGCCTCTGTGGCCCGGCACCCAGCATATAATCACATGCTGGTTAGAGATATATGCTTTACACAGGACGGAATAGAGCTCATTAAGTACAGGGTTTTTGTGTTTACAGAGTGACTTCAATGCTTTCACGACACTTTGGGAGTCTGTAAATATCATAGTTTTTTGAAGTTTTGATCTCATTATATACTTTACAGCCGATAATAGTGCATAGGCCTCAGCCGTAAAGATACTTGTCTCCGGGTGCAGTACACCGGATTCCGAAAAGGATGGACCGATGGCTGCATAAGATACCCCGGCATGTGACTTGGAAGCGTCTGTGTAAAACTCTGTACACGAGTATTTAGATTGGAGTTCTCGGAAATGCATTTTAATGTGTGCCTCTGGCGCGTGTTTCGTAACTTCTATAAATGATATGTCACAATCTATGAGCTGCCACTGCCACGGAGGTAACAGTTCCGCTGGCGCCATAGGACGATGATCAAGCAGCGGAACACCCATTTCCTCACTAAGATTCCTCACACGCAAAGAGAACGGCTTTCTCGCTGCAGGTCGATTGTGGAAGAGTGTGGCAGCAGTCACATCGTTTATTGTTGAATAAGACGGATGTTCAATATTTGCTTGTACTTTCAGAAAATATGTAAAACTGCTGTATGACCGCTGCAGATCAAGCGACCACTTATTCGACTCTACGTAGAGGCTCTGGATTGGACTTGTCCTGAAAGCACCAGTCGCGAGACGGATGCCCAAGTGGTGAACGGGGTCTAGGATTTTTAATGCACTTGGCGTTGCGGAATTATAAATTATAGACCCGTAATCAAGGCGTGAAAGGACAAGACTGTTATACAAGTTTAAGAGACACTTTCGATCACTGTCCCATGTTGTGCGCGATAGAAGCTTTAGGAGGTTCATTGTCTTCAGGCACTTTGTCCTCAAGTACTTAAGATGAGGGATAAACGTCAGCTTGGAATCTAAAATGATTCCTAGAAACTTATGCTCGCTCCTCACAGAGAGCGTATCTCCTTTTATTTCAATAGTTGGGTCTGGCGTTACACCTCTCTTGTTTGTAAAGAGTACGCAAGTACTCTTCTGTGAATTAACTTTGAAGCCATTTTCATCTGCCCATTTAGACAATCTGTTTATTCCCAGCTGTATTTGTCGTTCACAGATGGCAATATTACATGACTTAAAGGCTATCTGCACATCATCGACATAAACGGAATAAAACATAGTGCGTGGGATGGCTGTATGCAGGCCGTTCATTTTTACAATAAATAGCGTGCAACTAAGCACACCCCCTTGCGGCACACCGGTCTCTTGGGTGAAGGGCCTAGAAAGAGCGTTACCCACTCTTACACGAAATGTGCGGTTAGACAGATAACTTTCGATTGTGTTTAGCATGTTGCCACGGACACCCATCGCCGAAAGATCTCGAAGAATTCCGTAGCGCCATGTCGTATCGTAAGCCTTTTCTAGGTCCAGAAATATTGAGAGGCAAAACTGCTTATGTATAAAAGCATCTCTAATATAAGATTCAATGCGAACAAGGTGATCTGTTGTGGACACACCTTCTCTGAAACCGCACTGTAAGGGATCGAGTATTTTGTTGCTTTCAAGAAAATGGATGAGGCGCCGGTTAATCATTTTCTCGAAGAGCTTGCATATACAACTTGTCAAAGCTATAGGCCTATAGCTACTGGCCGAAGAAGGTTCCTTGCCATCTTTGAGGATAGGAATTACGATTGCTTCTTTCCATGCAGTCGGAATGTAGCCGGCAGAGAACATGGTGTTAAAGAGTGACAATAGTGTTTTGTGGGTTTCAGGGTGTAAGTGTTTTATCATATTATATAGTATTCTGTCACTTCCTGGAGCAGACGCGTTACTACAATTCAGTGAAGCCTGAAACTCCGCCATGCTAAATGGACGATTGTATGCTGCATTGGCTGTGTCTTTCCGACTCAGCGGCTGTCGCTCTGCTTGTCGCTGGTATTTTACAAATGTGTCTGTGTAATGGGATGTACTGGAAATATGCTCGAAATGTGCTCCTAGACAATTAGCCTGGTCCTCAAGAGTGTCTCCTTGTGTGTTTACTAAAGGTAGAGGATGAGTTTCGCGGCCTTTTATTTTGTTTACCCTGTTCCAGGCTTTGCGTTCGTCTGTATAAGAATTGATGTTGCTTATGTATTTTTCCCAACTTTCCCGTTTAGCACGTCGGCGTGTTCTTCTACCTTGTGACTTAATCGCCTTGAAGTTAATTAGGTTTTCTGCGGTTGGGGAGTTACGAAGCAGATTCCAGGCCTTGTTTTGCTTTTTCCGGGCTTCCCTACACTCCTCATTCCACCATGGAATACGTCGTTTCGATGGCGACCCATTTGTTTGGGGTATACATACTGATGCAGCATCAATAATAAACGCTGTAAAATATGCTACTGCATCGTCAATACCAAGTGCACAGACATCGTCCCAGGGCAGATGTGTTGCTTCACGAAACCGCATCCAGTCGGCTGAGTCGACTTTCCATCTAGGAACATGTGTAGAGCACTCAGCTTGTTTTCTAAGGCTTAGTACGATGGGGAAGTGATCACTTCCATAAGGGTTATTAATCGCATCCCACTTCAGATATGGCACAATTGTACTGGACGCTATGCTTATGTCTATGGAAGAAAATGTTTTGTGTGTAGGGCTGTAGAATGTTGGTTCTTTTTTGTTAAGCAAGCAGGCATTTGAAGAGAGTAGAAAGTTTTCTATTAGTCGTCCTCTCGCGTCACAGCGAGAGTCGCCCCACAGTGTACTATGTGCGTTTAGATCACCAACGACTATGTAAGGGTGATGGAGTTCATCAATAAAGCTTTGAAATGTTGTTCTAGACAGTTGATAAGTTGGGGGGATGTATATAGACGCGATGGTGACTAGTTTATTGAATAGCACTGCTTGGACAGCAACTGCTTCAAGAGGGGTTTGGAGTTGCAATTTCCGACATGCAACACCTCTGTCAGCTATTATAGCTACACCACCTGAGGCTGTAACAGCCTCGTCCCGGTCTTTCCGGAAAATAACGTATTGCTGGAGAAAGTTTGTTTGTGTAGGTTTAAGATGTGTCTCCTGAACACACAGCACCTTTGGATTGTATTGGTGTAAAAGTTCTTTAATGTCATCGAGGTTGTGCATTAGGCCTCTCACGTTCCAGTGTAATATTTGTGTATCCATATTGTTTGTGTTTTTGGGCTGTATGTCAAGAGACGAGTCTAGTTGGCTTATGGAGCCTTTCCAGGCCCCGTAATCCGGAGTTTGTCTTTCTTGGAGCGGTCGCGAGAATCGCGTCGCTCCGGAGGCGCTGGATGCGCCGCCTGGCTTGGGGTTGTGTCCATCGACTCCAGAGAGCCGCTGGACTTCCGCTCAAGCGAGCGGGGTGTTTTTGGGGTGGGCCTTGCCTCGAAAAGCAGGGCCTTGGAGGCCACCAACCCAGAGGTCGATGGGCCCTCCTTCAGAGACGGCGCAGCAGCGCTGGCTGCTGTCGCCTGGGGGGCTTGTGGCACAGCCACGGTCACACTCTTTGTGGACCGGGCCGATGCCGGAGTCTGCTGCAGCGTTGCCCCCTTTCGCGCTGCACCAGCATACCCTGCGGTATGCAGGAAGGAAACGCGTTTCCGCGCTTCTTGAAATGAGATATTCTCTTTCACTTTCAAGGTAATGATATCTTTTTCCTTCTTCCACGTAGGGCATGATCGGGAATATGAGGCATGCTCACCGTCGCAGTTTGCGCAGTGGAGAGTGTCAGTGCAGTTGTCGGAAGCGTGTTCTTGTTTGCCACATTTTGCGCAAGTAAGCCGGCCGCGGCAGCTTTGCGAGCCATGGCCAAATCTCTGACATTTGAAACATCTGCGTGGATTTGGAATGTATGGTCTTACTCGTGTCTTTGTGTAACCAGTTTCGAGAGAGTCGGGCAGTACACTCGTCGCAAAGGTGAGAATGAGATGTTTTGTACGGATTTCTTTGTTGTCACGTTTGATCATTATTCTTTGCACTTTGATGACATCCTGTTCCTTCCATCCTTCAACTAGTTCTTCTTCGCTCAAATTCATGAGATCATCATCAGATACCACACCTCTGCATGTGTTCATTGAGCGATGTGGGGTTACCGTGATTTCAACATCACCAAAAGCAAGGAGATTTGAAATCTTTTCATGTTGTAGTTTGTCGCGTACTTCAAGCAGTAAGTCGCCGCTAGCCATTTTAGTGATTTTGTATCCGGGACCCAGCACGTCTGTGAGAACTTTTGCAACGGTGAAAGGTGAAAGGGTTCTGACTGTCTTTTCGGCGCATTTGCTATGCATAACATGGTAGCGTGGGAAGGATTCCTTGCGTTGGACAAAAAATTGAGTTTCTTCGGTGCGTCCTCTTTTCGAAAGAGGGTGATCAGGTAGTCGGGGAAAGGTACTTAAAGCCATAAATACTTTTTGTTTTCGGCAGCTACGCCAGCCGCCCACCACCGAGCCCAACAAGGGGACGCTACGACACCCGAAGGAGACGCAGACGCCAGCTGTACGTAGCTACTATAACCTAATATAAATATCCTAGGTTGGATAGAATACACCAGGTTAACCCTTGCTGCCTGCGAAGTCGGAAATGAGAGGAAGAGAGGAGAAGACAGGAGAGATGGAAAGAGAGAGAGAAAGATGAAGGATGGAGAGAGAGAGACAGGAAAAGGCAACTACCGATTTCCCCCGGGTGGGTCAGTCCGGGGGTGCCGTCTACGTGAAGCCGAGGCCAAAGGGGTGTGTTGCCTCCGCTGAGGGGCCTTAAAGGTCCAAACACTCAGCGTCGGATCAACCCCCAGGATCCCCTTTTCCCCGGACACGGCTAAGCCGCGCACGGTCAGACGCGGGAGGGTCCAACCCTCGTGTGCTCGGGTACGTGGTGGCGCAACTCACCAAACGCCTGCTTGCGCAGACGCCCCTGCGGGCCCGTTGGCGCTGAGCCGTGCTCCCTCAAGGGCTGCAGAAGATAGCGCCAACCTTTCCCTTTCCCAACGAACCACTTCGTAGTACACACGCGAGAGGAAGGCGGCCGGAGGCGCGCGCGGACTTCGTTCGCTCGCGGGGCACGGGGAGAAGGCGGCGGAGACGGTGGGGAGTTGCATTCTGCTTTTGCAGCTGCCAACGGAGCTGCCGCGCACGCACCGTATCTTGAAAGTGATCTGCTATGTGGCCGAAGTGTGCGCCCGCGATCTGCGATGGGTACAAAGGGCGTTCGACGAGTGCCACTAGCTTCGTATGCGCCGTTTTTTTTTCCTTCTTTTTTCGACGTTCGCGTTGAAGCGAGAGAATAGACAGCGCGAAGGTCAATATGCCCGCGGTCATCGAGCGAGATGTGTTCATGTGTAACCTGTGCGCGCGTGACACCGTGCTTATTTAGTTAGTAAGCGCATATTTACAACTTTATACGGCCGATAAAACTAACATCCTTACTTCGTATCGCTGTCTATTAATTTGCTGTCGCAATCGATGCTCCGCCTTTAGGGCGAATGTGCGACATTTTTCTTAAGCCGCTCTAAGCCTCATAATTTTTTTCTCTGGGGGGCGGGGGGGGGGGGGGGTAGGGGGAGCGAGTTTTTCGGACTGTTCGGTTTTTCGGACTGCTCGATTTTTCATCCCCGCGAAGTCCGGAAAATCGGTCGGCTACTGCACTCGGAAAGTGAAGCATTCAACTGTGCGCCACCCGTTCTAAATGCAAAGCGATCCCGATGCTCGTGTGTCACACAAGATTTTTTTTTCGGATGACTAGGTATCAAGCGCTGCCACAAAATCGTTTATACGCGTGGATATTATCGCTTTTAACGTGGCTACTGATTTAACCCCGCACGAAATGTTTCATACAGATCTATTTCTACGAAAATAAACGGTCCCTGACTGCACTACAAGAAAAGGGATGCTAAAACAGAATTAACCAGGTCATGTTCGTGTTGTTTCAAACAACACACGAGAAAATCTATATTTTAATTTTTAACATTGACAGGTCGATCGATCTTCTCACTACACTTTGTTATTTTTGACACAGCCGCCCGTATTACAACGCTCTTCGAGCCACATTTTGCTCGGTTATGCATATTTCTGAGCATCTCCTCGCTTTGTTTACACAAGGCAAACCGCAGTCTTCAAAGCAAATGCACGAAGAAGCTTTTCCATCACTAAATGGCATTTAGGGAGTTCGATGAAATACCGCAAGGAGCTTCTCATCTTTGCGATATGAACAAGTTCACCAAGTGGGAGTGAACTTGTCGCTCTTTATCCGGTGCAGCCAGATATAGCACGGCGCTTGCTGTTGCTCTTTCCGCTTAACTGGTATCGCGAAAAGCGCTTTCCCGGACTCCCGGCCGTTGCTGCACCCGAACGTGCAGCACCCGGGCATTTCCTTTCGTTTTGTTTTAAGTCTAAAAAAGTTACATATACACTAAATTATACAAAATGCAAAATCTGACCTCGTTGATGACTCGTACGTGCGGCGTGTGCGAGCGATGTCTGTCTGCTTATCTCCTCCGGCGCGGCTTAGATCCGCCATCTATAGTGGAAAGTGATCACCTGACGGCAACTGACCAATCGGCGGCGCAGCGGCTAATTAGAGAAAAGGGCTGCGGTACTTTCCAGGTTCCAGTGACCTTAATTGGGAGGTACACGCTAGAGCTTTCTCGTGTCCTGTTTGCAGCTAAGGTTGCAACTAAGGCTCTCCCTATCGTCACGTTGAACATTTTAATTCCCCGGTGGTGCAATTGGCGATAGACGTCGTCAAATCCGAGACTGTTTGGCGCAGTTAGGCGCAATTTTCGTAGATTGTATCAGAATGGCGCAGTAAATCCCAATTGGCGCGCAGTTGGCGCAGGAGTGGAATCACTGCATGCATACCCCGGCACTCGGTATTTGCTTTCTCATCGTAACGTTTCAACAGGTGTTGGCTGATGAACTTAACCAGCAACGCTATGGCACATTAACGATGGTCAGTTCAAATGTTATGCCAGGAAAGTGAGACACTATTTTACAGCGAAGCTGTACATGGCTAGGGCATGTCTGCTGTCTGCGAACAAAAACTATCATCATCAGAAATGGCTCGAGCAGTCTTCCACAGCTCGTCTGCCCCCCTCAGGACGGTAGTAAGTGGTTCGTACGCCCGAAAAACAGTGATTTTATGAGGTACGACGTCGAGAGCAGCAGCATGAATTTATTTCTGCCACATGATAAGATGCTTTACTTTGTGCATCTGATCTAGTATTCCTTGTGGCACATGTGGTTTGCTTTATTTTTTTCTTGCCGCGCATGTGCACCACAAGTATTATATTCAGCGTGCCTTCTTATAATGAATTAGTCACGAGTGCATTGTCCATCCTCATTGTCAAAGTAGCTTTTGCGCAGTGGTCTCCAAACTGACTTGGACGGTTGTGCAATTTCCGTTCGAGCAAGCGTGTGTGATCATGTGAACACCAACTACACATTGCCTGTATCCATGAGAATCCAAATAATAATCGTCACCCACTCATGCGTGGGTGGCAGCCCAATTCAAAGCAAATTCAAGAACTGAAAGAAATGCAATGTGGACTCTCTAGCACTCATCACCCACAATACCACAGGTATACTTGCCAGTAACTTTCTCATGGTGTGAATTCATTGTATCTGAGGGACTGACACACACATCGAAGTAAGCTGGAAAGATAGCTCCTCTACAAGCCGCTATTTCAATTTTCAATAAAACAGGCAATGGATCCTAACAATCACGATAAGTGCGATCGAGAGACTGTATCTTTGCACATCATTGTTCACAGTGAAAAGCAGAAGCCATAGTGCTGCATTTCCGACTGAATAACAGTCGACGACGTGCGAGGTGATGGGCCAAGGATAACCCCATTTTTATGAAATGTACAAATTGTTGCAGCAAAAACGCTGATGGGCAGGCCAGAAGAATTTGAATAAATGCAGGATTAGGGGATGCTTTGACACGAGCAACAAGGCGCCTTACCTTGCAAACAGCACTGTTCTTTGTCGGAACAAAGTTACTTCGGCCAATGTTGTGCAGCCACGGCTTCTTGCGCAAAACGGTTCGACGGTGCCTACACGAGGTTTAAGAGAGGCTTTCTCGACCGTAACTTCGGATCGAGTTGTACAGTTTGCAATCAGCTCTGGTTCGACAACGACCTCTCCGAAATCAACGGGATACGGTTGGAAGAGTGACGGCACAAGGCGGTGGACGCGTGAACTCGGTGCTTTCCCGGGGAGGAGGACGAGCGAGCAGAGTTGCCATGCATATACGTGAAGAACGACGTAGCCACCATCGTCATGCTGTAGGACGTTTCGTACACCACCCAAGAACTAGAAAGCTCGGTGTGTTGTGCCGATGTGCGTGCCGCAAGGTCCGCCGATGGGACGGTCGTTGCCACTCTGTACGTTCGACCTGCCTCTTCCAAGCGCGATGTAGAGGACTTAATGAACTACCACTTTGTATGGCTGCTCGATCCATGGGACGACGATCAAACTCCAGTCCACATTGTTGGCGACTTCAACGTGGCCGTGTCGTGGCCAGATGGCAACTGGCTGCCCTCGTTTATGCTCGAACGGTTAGGGCTACAGAGCTACACCAATCCCAAGGTGCCAACAACCACGAGATGCACGTGTTTGGACTTTACCTTCGCCTTCACTGAACTCTCGGCCGTCTACCATAGCGACCACAAAGCACTAGTAACTTGCATGAAAAAATAAACACCACCAAAACATTTATGTATCCCTGTGTGGTACATTCAGATATGCCATCTATACAGCTGCGCTGGTCATCCACCTTCACAGAGTGCAATGACTCATGAATTTTAGATCAGAGTGCATTTTTTAGCAATAAGGCTGTTAATTGCCAATTACACCTGCTTCAGAAACTATACAGACTAAACTCACTCGATGCAAGTACCCCTCTGGTGTATGGCATCTTGCGTTGCCCCACAAGAAAGCAGCAGAAGTACCATGAGAATTTTGTTTTATGCATTTTTTGCAATTTCGCTCTGCCCAACTTTTTAAAACTACATCACAATGTCAAATAATTTTTTCACACAACATAACGCAACGTTACTAAATTAGTAGAATGAGCCATAATTCGTTAACTTTAGGAAAAAAAATGCAGGAGAGTTGGTAGGTAGGTTTTCGTGAGCTACAGGCTTCACCGGCACGTTGAAGAGCGTACCTGCAGAGTTGAGCACACGCGGGCCTTTGCCATCAACAGCGACTCTCTCTTGGACGGCGCCAAGGCATCGACAGACATTTCGTGGGGCCACAGCACAGAAACTTGAGCCCTCCAGAGCTCTTGGCCATCTGGGAGACAAAACACCAGCATCTGGTTTAACACAACGATTTACCTTGGAGTTGACTGATTTTCCTATTCAAATTTGTGAAATGCATAAATATCCTTTTTAGACAACAGCTGTACCTATTTGGACGAAATTGATTGCAAATGAGAGAGAAAGCTGAAAATTGTACTGACCATGGGAAGCATAAATTTGATTTAGGGCCTCAGAGTTTTCTCTGGTACATGCCGCAAATTGCGAGAACAAAATTTAAAAATCTATAACTCTGCACCAAAAGCATACACACAGCTCTATTAACTGCATCTGTGAGGACATTGCATATATGAATTACCTTTATTAGTTACAATGCTAACAAGGGCTTTGCAAAAATTCTACTCACAAATAGGTGGCTATATTTCTGAGTGATGTATAATACATCAATTTTGTCCACTCTAGATCCAAAATTCGTTATGTGGTATTAGATTTTTTTGCACCTGAATCACAGTATTGATGTTCACCCTGTCTCTCTCAGCAAGTGTAATTGCTAGTGGGTGTCGTTTGCGCTGCACTGAAGCGCGAAAGTAGTGTCGACAGGTTTCAACCGTCCTCATAATAGGGAATGGAGGATGACGTGCCTGTGCAATTACTAAGGAACTTGAGGTTGCTCGAGAAACACCTAAGCATACTCTAAGCCTCCTAGCTATAGATGTCTCTATATGTTCAGTTTACAGAATCGCGACATCATTTTCATTGACGAGTTAGAGACTCGGAAACTTGCCACTTCAGATTTTAAACTTCACAATTTTTTTACAATATTCGTTTAAAACAATTGATGAACGAAATAAAGAAATCTCCTCCCTATAAACTTTTTAACTTTTCTTAACCCTTTCATGTCAAACACAATATCTTTTGTTTTCATGTATTTAGATGGGAGTTGACGTGGTAACACTACCTAAAGCAAAGCTAGAGAATAACCGTAATCAGATTAGGCTGTCAAAGTATCCTTTCAAAACTATTTTGGTTAAAAGAGAATGTGATGACCCCAGTTCCATGTTCTTAATTTCACGTCTGAACCTCCTGTTCTGGTACGTCAATGCTACATCATGAATTTTAAAGCATTCTTATGCATTTTGGCTGCTGCGGCTCAGTTAAGTCTTTTCCAAGTTAGGTTTGCCAAGAACTTGTCAAGTTCAGCCTTTGGATCTCTTAGAATACAACACAGTTCACCTTAACCAATAAAAAAAAAGAACTAGGCCTGAGCAGATGTCGAAATCATGGTGAATGGCATGGGAACTTCAAGTTGGCATTGCTACCTGTCTCATTTTTGCATCTTTTTTAGCTTGCAAAGCCTCTTTGCACAATAAAAGTGACTTTTTGGTACTGTACAAGGGTAATATATTAATAAAGCTCGACTTATCCCTTTAGTATAACTTTCACCCTTTTGGTATTCAAACAAAACAGAAAAAGAAATTTAAGAAAAATCCAGATATTGCTGTTTTTCCATTTTTTTTTCCGGATTACCTGTGCAAACAAATGAGTTTAGTTTACCCAGTAGTCATATCCACCATGACCTAAACAAAGGCAGATACAATGCCTTTTCATGTCAGTATATTTTACCAAGATGTCAGTAATTGCAAAAAGCATTCTTTACTCAAGTATTATAGCTTCAGAAAATATGTTCTTAAAATGTATGGCAAATTGCATAGATGTTCCAGTGAACATTTATTATTTGCCGGTGAATGGTAGTTGACACTAGTACGTGGAAACTTCGAGACTGAACACAAAAGCATTGGTGAGCCTCAGTAGGAATGCGAGTGAATACAGAGGAGTGTGAGTGCACACGAGATATGAGTGAGTACACAGCCTAGAAAAATATTAGTGAGCGAGTTATCTGCTTATTCTCTCTGCCCATGTGTGCAAGTTATCTCCAACTCTTCCAAGTCCTACAGAAGTAGTAACAGAATCGTGCTGTCGCTGGCAATTTCTTTAAAATCCGTCTCCCCCACACCTTCCCTCTTTCTTCCAAGAGTACCCAGCATAGTGGAATTGTGCAATCGGAGCCTGAATAATTCCACTCCATTCTATTCCAATGCCATTCCCTCTCATACTGCGTCAGTGGGCAGAGCAATGCTCTGCCAGCGTTATCAGCGGAACCAGTCTGAGTGGTATAGAATAAAGCGGTAGGAATCGCAACATTATACAAACACAAGTTTTCTATTTTAGCACGCAATGTGCTCAAAAGGGTATCTCAACATCCAAGTGGTTCTGTAGTCCTGTGAGGCTGCCATACCCTTCACATTCATCAACAAATGTTTACCTCTCATCAACACGGGCGGATCCAGGTGCCTACTTAGGGGGAGGGGGGTCTTTAATGCGGTTGGGGGGGAGTGTTCCACAACTAACCACAGGCCTGTAACCAAATGGTCATGATTTGTTTGCATTTGCATTCCTTAGTGCCTTTTTCATAAACAGCATCTTGCAGACAACTATGTGAGCAGTTTAAAAACAATTTAATGACACCGGAGGGCATGCTCGAACCTTGTAATAGCAGTAAAAACGAAAACAAAAATTTTGTACAGGAATCTGGATATCAGATACAAATATGAATGCAAGGACGAATTAACAAAATTACACAAGCAGCAAAACCAGGAGAGTGCGACAATTTCATCATTTACCCTAAAAGGCCTGTCGAGCTTTGCCTTAGACCTTTTCATGGGGTGAGGAGGAAAGGGTGCGTGACGAGCATTTCCTCCTCTCTGGCTTGCGCGAGCCGGCGCGGCGCGGCTTCAATGTGTTGCCGGTCACGCGCTGCAGAACAATTTGGAGGTGTTTAAGCTAGTTCTGAGTGCAATTTACAGGATGTCAGTTTTTACGAGGTCGCCAAACAACTACTGTATAGCCTTTAGGTACAGCAGTCACTGCAGTATCTGGAAATTTCCCTTGGATGTGCCAAAATACGACATGCATCGTCAGCCGTGGTGTGTGTATGTTTTGTGAACTATGTTGGATGTATCGGTTTTTACTCGACGAAGAGTTGTTGTAAAACATTTGCATCAGCCACCGGCATCATTCTTACGCATTTTAAGTCTAGTAGACTTCAAATCACTATGTCTACATTAGCCTCCCGCAAGAGGCTGAAGGCTTTGCTCAACACAAGGAGCACTGCTCTTGGCAAACCAACATGATAGACACAATTGATTCGTGCTTAGATCAGCATTGCCTTTTTGCCCTGTAAGGCGCAATATACAAAGGGGATCGCATAAAGAGAATCCAACAGCTATTTGCAAGGACATAATTTCTGTAAGATGGGTGAATGCGTCGTAGATGACTGAACTTAGGAGACTGAAAAAAAAAAGTTCATATGTCCTCCTTTTGCGGCAAAATAAAACAGAACACGGCATAACGACGCAACAAAACTTCCCATGGTCATGCCGCATGCTTGGACCACTTAGACCATACGCTATATAGCAGTATCATTACATTGCTGTCCGAGACGGCATCGGAAAAGCGAAGTGAGGCTGGAACGAAAGTAAGATTTTTAAGGATGGTGTTTAAGTTTGAATCGTTCTTCACGTTGACGCTGGTGACAACTGTGTTTTCACAAATGGAAGCACTGAATACTGCCTTGCAAAAATGAACGCTCAGGTTTTGACCAAGCAGAGAAAATGGTCAAATTTGTCACCGAAAGCGTCTCTGGACTGAGGCAAAGCTTTCCCTAAATTTGGAAGGAGGTCTTGGCAGAGGCCGGAAAAGCAGCAGGTGATGACCCATTTGTTCCAGCTACTAGGTGAAAGAAGACTCCACGCCGCTATCAAAAAGGTTTCTCAGCTCACGTGTTCACATCAGTGAAGGACATGCATCGCCAAAGGTACTACGAAGTACTTGACACCGTGCTGTCTTCGTTAAGCAACAAAAAATATTTTAGAAGTTGATTAAGTAATTAAGACTGTAATTAGGGAAAATGCAAAAAATACTGAGTATCTCCAAGCAACGGTGAACAACATTACCTTGGTTCTATCCAGCTTCGTGGCATTTGCATATATTTAAATCTTGGTACATGATAGTAGGGACCCCCTGTATATGAGTGGGGTTCGGAAAGCTGGTCGGGCCCCAGCCCTCCCCTCCCCCCCCCTCCGGATAAATGAAAACTTTCCGCCCATGATGCAGTATCTGCCCTGCTCATTTAAATGACATTCTACTCCCTGAAGCGGCAAAATTGTGGGTGGGGAGGAACCAATAAACACGCTTTTACAAAGGTGGCAGTTGCATTAGCCAGTTTCACTCCTACTAAAAAGGTGGAAGTGAGGGGTGCTTTGCTTGCCGTGGGCAGTGATGGTCAGCGCAGCGGCCTAAAAAATTCCACATGCCGAAAAATTGCTATCAAGGGGGAGGTGGAAGGCGTGGGGGGTGTATTCGTGGCTTTGGGGGGGAGGGGGGGTGATCGCCCAAATGCCGCTCCCCCCCATTACGTGGATCTGCCACTGCGTCAACATCCGAAGAAGGTATTCTTTTAACATTTCCAAAATTTCTACCTTTGAGGCCAAACTTGCACTACACATTTGACACGGCATGCACACAAAGAAAAACATGGAGACACACATGATGTGAAAAATAGCAATTGTTTATAACATACAAAAGGCAAGGTGTACATATGCCCACAAAGAACAATCAAAATGGGAATGAAAACACACATGTTCCATTACAATAAAAGTCACTTACTGGTTTATTTATCTGGTTTTAGCAGATTTCCTTGCCACTTCATGTACATTTCGTATCGAATATGTAGCGTTGCTTGGCTTCCATATTCAAGAACCAATTATAGCCTACATATAACCATTTCACAGGGCGCGCTTTTAACCACCGCTTCGGGCCATGGCACTGCATGTCTTGCGCCGTGCTCACCGATCATGTTGCTACAGGTCCTGATGCTGTTCATGCTGGGCCAACTGTGCTCGTCAACTCTCGACTGAACGAACTGTGCCTGACCATGTCGGCCACCTGTTTATACAGCCACCAAGGGAACACGCAGAATCTGTGGATCGTCTCATAGCCCACCCACCACATCTGGTGAGCGCACGGTTATCTATCTGGGAAGGTGGAACTACATCCGCCTTATCGGCCACTTCCATGGGGGCTGAAAAGGGCGCGATTTTCACCAACGCTTCGGGCCACGACACTGCATTTCTTGCGCCACGCTCACCAATCATGTTGCTATAAGTCAGTTACTATTCTGCCTGTTGTTATCGTCACGATGGTGTGTTTATTCTTGCGGTGTCGTGGCTCTAAAGTTGTAATTATTTGAATTGTGTTCGCGTGATTGCTGTGTGTTTGTGGAGTCTTATTACTAGCCGGAAATGTAGAGGCCAATCCAGGTCCTATGACCAAACCTCAGGAGGAAAAACTAGAATTTGTGCCCACTGGGATTCAAAGAATTGAAGCTAGCAACTGTAACCTTTTGGATGCTATGAACAAGGAACTTCATCTTCATATTGTAGTACAAAATGGCCAGCAGGCACTGACTAAACGAGTAGCAGATCTTGATGCTAAAGTGGAGTCGTCGAGTCAATGCCCTTCTAACTACGACGAGGCCTTTTTGAAACTGCGCGAATCCTTGACAGAATGAACCCTTGAAATCGACGCGAAAGTCTCGCCTCTAGCAGCACACTCTCCTTCCTTGCCCAAAGATGTAAACTTTACATAAGTGCTCAGTTGAGTTAACACCCTACAGTCAAAAATTGACTCAGTTGACCGGCGGGTTCTGCTCAGCTGGAAAACATCTGTATTGCAGGACAAGATTTACGAATTGGAAAATTGATCGCGAAGATCAAACACCATGTTTTGTGGCATTGCAGAGAATGACCAGTTTGAAAACTGGGAATCTTTCTAGCGTGTCCATCACAGAGTTTTGCAGAAATCAACTCGACTTGGGTGTCGCCATCATCGCCAGAGCACATCGAATTGGCCGTTTCACCGTTGGAAAAAGCCGGTCAATCATAGTAAAACTTTACCACAAAAAAGAAGTTGAGTCTATTTTGTCCTGCAGCTACGAATTGAAAAATACAAAATTTAGCACCAGACGTGACTATTCAGAGGCTGTACGAGATCAGCGGCGTAGGCTCTGGCAGTTCTCCAAGACGATAAGGACAAACGGGGACCGAGTGTGCCTTGTCTTTAATAAGCTGTGCATGAACGATCAGGGTTTTGTGTGTGATCCGAATGCCAATCATCCTGTACCTATTACAAGTCGTGCCTCTCAATGGAATTCACCCCCGCTTTCTTCAACCTCGTGCACAGCCACTTGTTTGCCAACGCCCCTGCACTGTCCCAACAAAAGTTCGGATAACCTTCTTTCTTGTACACCAATATTAGAAGCATCCTGCCTAAATCTTTTGCCCTGTCATCACTTGTAGATTCCTGCTCTGCATCTATCTTTTCTCTGACTTAGCCAGTTGGTCTGAGCTCAATTTCTTCCGCTGCAACAGTATACAGCGAACAGGAGGTGGCGTCCTTATGACCATAAAAAAAGGACTGTTTCTTTACAATTCATACCAATTCTTTCCTTTAGTGTGTGCGGGTATCGCTTAAGTGCGGCGCTACTCGTATAATTCTTTGCACACTTTAACGTCCTCCTGATATGCAGGTAGGTGTTGCGACTCAATTTAACTGCCAAGTCTTGGAACCATGCAATTTGCTAACTCTATATTACTAACTTTTGAAGACCTGAACTTTCCAGAAATATGCTGGCCCACGCAATCTGTTTCATCAGGTCACATGGAAGCACATTCATTTCTACAAACATGTCTAGATTTTTCCCTTAGCCAACTTATCAGCCAGCCCACTCGAATCTCATCAACTTCTATGTATAAAAGAGCTATGAATTGGGCTAGTTGGTGTGCATTCATTTTTCTTCCACAAGTACTGTAGGACGCAACAATGACGAAAGGTACTCTGCATATAAAGTGGACACGAAGTGACACAGGGGAGCACAAACTACCAACTAGTTTATTGTCAGATCTACCACAGTATTTAAAGCACACGACGTATTGCGACTGCCGTGAACTATGGTCACAGCAGATACTCTCAGATCGCTTTCTCACATTCTGGTTGTCATAATTCTATCGGTGCATTCTGTGTGTGTACGCATTCTTTGCGTAAGTGATTGCAGCTTTAGTAAGCATGACTGAAGGCGTGCTCACGCAGTTCTCTTTTTATTATATTTCAAAAGCCTCTCGGATTTGCCTGGTTATTTTATCTTTTTTTTAGCGAAGACTGTCGTCTTGTCAAGTAAGCTGAGCATTTGCACATTCTACGGTGCATGACCAGATTTCTGGATGTGGCTACTTGCTCGCATGCATAACGATGTTCTCTAAGCCTGTCCATTCAGACAGTGTCCCGTCTGGCCCACGTATACCTTGCCGCAATTTTAAGAGGAATCTTGTACACCACATTACTTTCACAGGTTACATATTTTTACGTGTGTTTTAAGCTACATGTATCAGTTTTTACGAACGAAGCCATCGCCTCATGCCCTGGCTTAAATTTTTTTAACGCTATGCATATGCCTGAGGTAACCATCATGAAGCTGGGATATTTTCTTTGCTAAACAAACTAAAAGTTTCATTATCTTCGAATCACATTGGTTTCACCAATAAAATACTGAAAAGTATCCCTTAGTGCATGTGCCGGTCCGTGCAGTTTTACACAATCATGAGCAAACTGGTTCCATTCCATGATGGATATAGCTAAAGTATCCGATGTTGTCCGCTGATCGGCGTTCTCCTCCCAACTATCATACCATTCCTAACCAGGTACTGTCTGTAAACTTCTAGAACACATTCGACATTCTCAGGTCACCAAATACCTCGAAGAACATAACTTATATTCAAATACCAGCACGTTTTTCGAGGAGGATACTCTTGAGACACGCAACTAGCCGCTTCATCCATGATACTCATTCTTTCATAGATGTGCATTTGCAAATGCAATTTCTCTAGACTACTCAAAGGCTTTCGACTGCGTCCCACACCACCGGATACTGACCAAATTGGAATAGCTTAAAATTCACCCTAACATTCTAGTATGGATAAAAGATTTCTTATCTCACACAATTCAGATCTGTTAATGACACTACCTCATCTTTCGGACACGGCACTTCTGGTGTCCCCCAGGGCAGTGTATTGGGCCGTTACTATTTTTAATCTATATTAACGACCTTACATCTTCACTGTCATCCAGCATTAAACTGTTCGCCGATGATTT